>NW_026855189.1:0-80290 GCF_026571515.1 Ruditapes philippinarum | reverse complement strand
TTATAAGTTAAGCTCCCGATGTTTTAAACCACGTAAACAAAATTAAATGCTATTATCAGAGACATAGATATCTATGTCTCTGCTATTACTAGTATTAGATGTCGATTACCGAAGACCTCCGCGAATTACACAAATAAATCTCACTGCCGAGTAGTGAAATATTACATGTCGGACTGTTTGGGCGAGAGAGATTTTTCAGTGTTAAACAACAGGTTGAACGTGAACATTAATAAGGATTACAGACCCTAAATGGAAATTCGCAATTTAGAATGATTAGGTTTTAGTCAGCTAAATTTCGCGAAACGTCCCCGTGGTCCAGAGGTATAACACGCTCGTTTCAGGTGCGAGAGGTCCGGGGTTCAAATCCCAGTCGAGGCAACTAATCTTTTTATATCTTTTTAAAGAGTCTTTTTAGCGATTTAAACATTCTTTCTTAAGGTAGACCATGGGTTATGCATCTCGTTTAAATAGGCTAGAATCAATTGTCAACTTTATTGAAATTTAGGGGCGTGGGTTCAAACCGCAGAAGGGTCAACTTTTTTTCTTTCCTTTTTTTCTCTTTAACATTTTTGGAATATCTCTCAGATCCCTTATGGAAGAAAAAAAAAGTTTTATTTTAATTATATGATTACTGTAGGTAATTTTTTGCTAAATAATGCAAAATCTAATAGCAAATATGATACCATATATTTTCAAAGTTTAACAAAATAAAAACTGTACACGGTCAAAGTATTTTAGATTTCGCATGATCAACCAATAAACTGTTAAGAAAATTTAGGTAAACTTTGAAAACAGCCCCTCATTGTGGTAAATTTTAGGGATATTTTAAAAAAGCTTTTTATAAAGTGAAATGGTCAAATAAGTGTTTAAAGTGGGTGGGGGTAGGGTAACATTTTTATACATATGAAAAACATTTTGTTTAGAAACAATCATTTTGCTCGTGTAATTTGTTGCCTGAATGTTATTATTTGTTTCTTAACAATGAGCAATAGGAAAACATTTTTTATAATGATGATATTATAGATTATTTGGAGTTTCCTCATTTCTGAAACAAAGCCCTTTTAAATGCAAAGTTTTAGTTCAGAAATGTATGCATAACTCATAAACTACACTGTAAGTTTTATTTAAATTCTGCATACAGGCGACCTTTATGACACTTAACTATCCTAAGTTGTTAATTTTACAGTTCCTTATAGTGCCCATTACCCATGGTCAACCTTAAGGTATAAGCCACGATATATGCAAGGATAAAGTGTGGCTGTCAAAAGAAATTAACAAAAATGATTTCATGATGCAAGTAGAAGCTCTTGTTATGCAAAATTCCGTATTTATCAAAAGTAAAAATCTAAACGCAGTCGCTCAACTCGGTGCCCTGCAAGATGAATTATATAGAATCTAGCATATCAAAATAAACTTTTACAGGAAAATGCATACAGATATACAGTACGCTTTAGATTCCAAAGATCAGAAAATACCAAAGAGCTTGCAGCCCTTTGATTCTGTTCTGTCCCAGTGAAGGCTCATTATCGACTGATATACTTGATAGCAGATACAATGATGTTATATCAAAATATTCTGTTGAATGATATAGTTTATATATATATTTATTGATATAAAAGTTTATTTTTCCAAGAGAGGGAATTTCAATCTTACCATTTATACCACAAGTACAATTGTCAGCTTTTTCATCACGAGTCGCATATTTTGATTAAATTTTACCCCTAACTTGATACTCATGTATGTGTTTAGATGCCTTGAAATTTTTTTTCAAACATTCAAAAAGTATCAAAATATTTGCTTTGCCGTTTATACAATTTAAAATGAAAGTAAAAGGAACTCTGACCTATCTTTAATTTGCTATTCAGCAAGAATGCTATTATTTTCAGATGGATGGTATTGATTTACGGATCAAAACAAATCGAATCAATTTATTCTTAAACAAATCTCGGAAAATATAATGCAGGGAGAATCATATGGGAGCTATGAAACAAAGTTAAGCTAAATATGCTTCTATATGTGTACTCATATTGCAATGATATTGTCCATTAATATATGCTTAACACAAAACTTCACAAGAACCCGAATTCATTTCCTCGAAGTAAGCAAATCTGAGCAAACGCTGTCCTTCTTAAGTACATACTTTTGTTTAACAGTCTACTCTGCGATTATGAACTTAAGTATTTGTTTTACTTTAAGTAAGATTTTTAAAAGGGTAGAATCCATGCATACTCTATGGTTATAACAACTATTCGTAATAGTAATAGTTGAATATATACCTTATATATGCACATATGCATCAACAATGGTATAGGACTTCTATGCTTAGGTATATTTCTAAGAGAAACTTAACCTTGTTTCAGCTGTTTACGATATAATGCATTCCAGAAATACTAAAAACAAGATCATGATCAAGATAAGTGGTGTGCAATCTTCATCTGGGAGATATACTCAATCATAATGTTAGTTTTGTTAGAGGGAGGCTTTTCGATAATTGCCATAATTTGTTACGATCATCGCATTTAATTTTAATCGTTATTTTAATCAATAATAACGTCCTGATATGATTTCAATATGTGAAGTTGTACAACGAGTGATGACATGCATGAAACATTGCGGTGTGTTTTGCAAAATATAATAAAAACTATTACAGAAATTAATAATAAAAAGTTTCATCATGATTTGGCCTTACAATGTTCCATTTGAAAGCCTTACATCACCGAGACTAGAGATTTGCTCGTAATTTTAGGTAATACATATACCTTTGTGCCAAACATTTAAGTCCGTTATATTAACTTCGGAAATCTAACATTAGAAAAATGGTCATTGAACATCATAATGATAATAATAAAAATAATAATAACAAGAATTTGTAACAGAGTTACCAACGTCCCCCGCCTTAGGAAAGTTTTATATGAAGCATAGAATTGTGCTATTTCAAAAGATTGAGGTATGGATCTCAGGACTTTCAGTGCAAAATTGTGATCAATGCTAGATCTGCAAATTCTACAATAAATTTATTAAAGAAATAAAATGAAACACAGAATTTAAAAATCTATCATGTTAATATTTGACCTCTAAGTGTTACGTTGACCTTGGAGGTAGGGGTGGAAGTATTGTGCATGACATATTGTCTTATTATTGAAACTATTTGTGCAAAGCATTTTCAAAATCCCTCGAAACTATGGAGAAGTTATAGATCAGACACAAAATATACCCTATAACAGTCTATGTTAATCTTTGACCTCTAAGTGTGACCTTGGAGGTAGAGATCCATGTTTTGCGCCTGACATATCGTCTTATTATTGTGGTTATTTGTGCAAAGTATTTTCAAAATCCCTTGATCTATGAAAAATTATGGACTGGACACAAAATATACCCTATAACAGACTATGTAGTCTTTGACCTCTAAATGTGACCTTGACATTGGAGGTAGGGACACAGGTGTTGCGCATGACATATTATCTTATCATTGTGACTATTTATGCCAAATATTTTCAAAATCCCTTGATCTATGAAGAAGTTATGGACCGGACACAAAATAAACCATATAACAGACTCATTTATCCTTTGACCTCTAAGTGTGACCTTGACCTTGGAGGTAGGGTGCAGATGTTGTACTTGACATATCGTCAAGTTATTTTAAAATCCCTTGAACTATGAAGAAGTTCTAGATTGGACACAAAATATACCCTACAACAGACTATGTTAATTTTTACCTCTAAGTGTGACCTTGACCTTGGAGGTAGGGATGCAGGTGTTACGCATGACACATTGTCTTATTATAGTGACTATTTGTGCCAAGTATTTTCAAAATCCTTTGATCTATGAAAAAGTTATGGACAGGACACAAAATAAACCTTATAACAGACTCTGTTAATCTTTGACCTCCAAGTGTGACCTTGACCTTGGAGGTAGGTGACCAGTTGTTTCGCATTGTGAACAATTGTAGCAAGTATTTACAAAATCCTTTGAAAGATAAGAAAGTTATGGACCGGACACGACATATACCCCCAAATAGACAATGTTGACCTTAAATGAGCAAGTGCGACCTTGACCGTGAAGGTAAGGGTCTGGTTTTTGCGCATGACACATCGTCTTATTATAACAAACATCTGTGCCAAGTATTTCAAATTCCTTTGATAAATGACAAAGTTACTGACCGGACACGAAAGTGTGACGGACGGACGGACGGAGCCTATTTCTATATCCCCCTTTTTTCTTCGAAAAGGCGGGAGACAATAATAATAATAATAATAATAATAATAATAATCATCATAATAATAATAATAACAATAATAATAATAACTTAAATTTAAGAAAGTAAAATATTAAGAGTATAAAATAAACATACATTTTATTTCCAATATGGCCTTCTATACATACAGAAATAACAATAAACAGCAATATAATTACGATAAACACGCTTACAAAATACACAGCATTTTTGTGGATTATAAATAATAAGCTATGGAAATTAGTATGCACATACAATCATCAATCAATGTTAACAAACAAACAAAGCGCTATAAGGAGCTGTACAAATTTCTGTTAAAAAATCAGTTTTTAGCGCTTTAAGCTGTATGTTTTTATTAAATAATCCTTTAGTTTGCCCTTAAAAAAATGACAATTTACTTTGTAGTTTTATGTCAGTTGGAAATGTATTCAATAAATGTGCCGCTTTGTATGTAAATGTTTGTTTCATATAATTTTGTTTCATATAATTTGTCCGTGGCCTGAAGGGAATAAGATCATTATTCGCTGAAGAGCGAAGATTATATCTATCATTATTAGAAAAAACTAGAAGTTCAGATATATATTTTGTTGCCAGATTATGTTCACTTTTAAAAACCAGTAAGGCCATGTGGTTTCAATAGTAAGTTTGAATACACTTTTTGTTACATGTTGTTTCAGAATTACTCGAAGTGCCCTATTCTGTATGTTGTATATTTTTCGGTATCCGGTTTGCAGGGTTGTCCCCATTGTTGACACAATATATGCATTATAGTATAACATTTTTATATCATCTGTCAAAAAATATGAGTGCAATTTCCGCATTGAGTTTATTTATTACATAATGAACTTGAATTACTATTAACACATATCCCGGGAATATTTTGACTTGTTACGTTTTCTAAATATATTTTCATTTATAGCAAGTTCGAGGTTTCTAGCCCGCTTAGTTTTAAATTTTGAACCTTTTGAATTTTGAACATAATAGCATACACTCCTGGGTGCAAAGACATATTATTATTTATACACCATTTGTTGACCAAGTAAAGACTTTTTTGGAGTTCTTTCTCATTGACGAGAATATCAGTTTCGGATTTGTATAAAGTGTAGTACATGTCAATGTTTATAAATAGAATCTGAAATCAATGGCATGTCATTAATATATATAAGAAATAGCAAGGGTCCGTGGAACTCCAAATTTTATAATCATCTTCTTTGAAAGCAAAATGCTAGTTTTTACCAGTAGATTCTATTCGATAGATAAGATGAAAATAATTTGAAAGATCTATCAATTAAAATGATAAAGTTTCAGTTTATGCAGTATTATTTCATGATCGACAAGATCAAATGCTTTTCGAAGATTAAGAAATACGGATTCTACGTATTTTCCACTGTCGACTTCTTTTTACCATGTATCAATATTAGTAGTGTTAAAGAAGTGTAGCATGAATGATTCGGACGAAAACCTGATTGATTTTTATGTAATATATTTCACACCGTATTACAGGCGCCATTGATGGCAGATAGCTGAAAATTACCGCTCGGTGTAATGTTAGCCACTTTCATGGTATTTCTGCCATCGACGGCAGCATTTTTTCTTCGACCGGACCAGATTGAACGTCTGTAAAACTTTCAAGAAAAGACTCACGGGGTAGATATGTGGCTTGCGTGACCCCAATTGTTGAACGTCTATATTAATAACACGAAATCCTGCCATTTAGTTAAAACTTGAGATATTTTGAACAAAAAAAAAACAGACAATTTCACGGATTTTTCCGAAGCTGTCACTTTTAACCTGCTCAAAATAGTCTAAAAACAGGGAAAAAAACGAGTTCAAAATTCCCTAATAGTATCTCCAGTCAATGGACAATAGTTTCATATCAATGAAATGGGCCGTATTTGTGTAATATTATAATACCAACCAACTTTATAACCTACCTGTACCGAGCGGTAAATTTCAGCTATCTGCCATCACTGCAGTGATCTGCCATCACTGGCGCCAGTAATACGGTGTGTGTATGTTTTCTCAAAAAACGATTGTATTTAGTAAACGATATGACGTTCAAATATTTTTGAAATGGTAGGAAAAATGGAAAAATGGAGATAGGTCTATAATTACCCGGATCTTGCTTATTGTCCTTTTTATAAACTGGAATAAAGTAAGCTTCTTTTAATTTATCTGGAAATATACCACTGTATATACTCTTATTTATTATAGATGTTATTGCAGGCGTTATATCATGTAATAACCATTTGTTGCTTTCACTAAAATGAGAGGATCGTTATGAAAAAAAATCCAATCCGCCTTTAGCATTTGTTTAAGGGTGACAAACTACGGAAACATGTTCGGGCTATAACTATGTTACTTACATATGGATTGTCTTCAAACTTCGACAAAACAATCCTTAGGACCAGACCTTTATGAAATCCCATTTGACAATGACCCTCACTAATCAATGGCATTGACCTTGAAGGTCAACTTGTTGAATTTCGCTTGTTTTTTTTTCTCTTCTAACTGGTTATCACTATGCTTTCTATGTATGTAATGCCTTCATACTTGAGTAAATGTATCGTAAAAGACTTTGACATTGAAGGTCAAATTATATTAATTTCACAGTTTTTTTCATGATCTTGATCTTGACCGTGACCCTAATTTTACCTTGACACTAAATGAAGTGTTTAATGTTGACTTTAGTCAAACCAAGTGTCTGTATTGACATTATCAGGACGGACAAACTACTAGACGGTGTAAACTACATGAAATGTATGGCAAAATCTTAATCTACCAAATGCACCATCCGAGTCACACCATGAATGCAATTCATTTGAAAGAATTATCCCTTAGTTAACTTAATTGTATTGTTCTGAAGCACTAACAAATCATTGCTGGATTACAAATTTTGACCAGAGTATAAAATGATCAAATTTATCACAAACAACTATTTGCAATCATTCTTTGGGCTTTTAATGGTTGGACTCAAGTATTGCCGTTTTATCATCTTATATAAACTATGCCATCAGGCTTTGTGAAACTAATGATAAATAAACATATCTTTAACTTTTCAACTTCAAGTATTTAACAACCTTATTGTTATCGTGTTTGCCTCATTTGGATTGAAACAATTGGATCATTTCCCGAAATGTTTTTTCGTTATGCCCAATCAATTGAACATTGTTTGAGCTGCTCTTTGACGCCAATTTGCATGTTTAGTTAAACGTAAAACGAATTTAATATATAAATAATATATACACTTGTACCGATCTGCCTAGCCACAGTTGCGTGTTTATTTTATTGATAAGGATCTGTATAATATATAGATAGTTTGATAATATGTAATTTGAAAATTAACTTTTGCGTAGTAAAGGTCATGTATGTATGGTTTGATGCGTAAGACTTAACAATAAAATCATGGTAATTGGTCTTTTAAGAAGCATTGAAACGATAATCTCGTTTGAACTTTCATTTTAATTGAATTAATAACCATTAAGTTATAATTAATATCTTGCAGTCTTCTCGTTTGCGTCATTTGAAGAAAAGAGAGATTACTCAAAGACACTGTCGGTATGTGCCCGACCTAGTAACTGCCCTTAGGACATACTACTTCCATATACGTGTCCATACAGATATTCACCGAGAACATTCAAAAATTATATTGTTCATGACTTTGCTGAAAGATATTTATATGTGTAGTTAGAAAATTTGACGACCTGGCGCATTAAGTCTTTATTGTGAATTTTATGACACGAGTGCAGTAAAACATAATATTTACCGGAAGTATTTGATTGGCCAATGAAGTAGATCCGGATTTATTGCCCCGTTAATTTGAAATATAATAACAAAAAAGATAACGAGACGTTTACACATAACATGAAACAGTTATTTAACCAACATGAACATATTTGATCGATCATCGGCAGGTGATTTATCAATCAATTTTCCTATTGTTTGGTGTACAATAAATGCACATATTGCACCCTGTAAAACGATTTTACAGCACGTATTATTGGCCATTTCGTGTTTGATCTGCGAAAGGATTAAGTAAAATTTATTGCAGTAAGAGCTTAAGTTATTGTAAGAATACACGTTACACAGAATAATTAACTTCAAGTAGTTTGCAGTTTGATGCGAAACACAAGTTTAAAGAATTTGATGATGAACAAAACATCCCTGCTCTAAAAACAAGACTTAAACATTATCATCTCATGTTGGCATATTATAAACATTTAAAGAATTGAGTAAATATACACTTCAGAGGATTATTTTATCAACCTATAAGTTATGTTTCGATTATGTTTATTTAACAAATAAAACATGGGCGTGAGGGCAATATGCAAGTTTACGGACTGGTTGGTCAGACTGAGGAAGGTATATGGCCCGAGACTTAATTAGAAGATGGAAGGCTTTAGAAGTACACACAAGCAAATCTTAAAGTGTGAAGGCTACTATTTCTTGAATTCGTAAACCTTAATACTAGATTAACAGGATAGGACATGATGACAGGCGATTTCCCAATAATTATCCCCTGATATGTAATTCCATAGCAATTATAGGGCTGAAATGTAAACATAGTAGTAAGATGGAGGAGCCTCCATGTTGCCGAAATTACTCAGATAATATATAGACTAAAAGGTTTAAAAACTGTAGGAATTTCCATCATTAATTGTGAAAGAAATATAATTCTTCACCATACAGAACAGACTTTAAGGTGCTCAGTTATTCCATTCATTCCAGGACATGAAAATTTCCTAAATGCTCCCTCCATGCTATCCACGTCCGAACCTTTTGTTCTACCTTTAAAAGAATCTCCTAAATACCAACAATTATAATATTTACACATATTACAGTAATAATAGTGTGTAAATTCTGCAAGGGATCTTTTTGAGGGAATTATTTCGAGGGAAACCTGATGATTCATACAATTTAGATGTACGGTCTGAATGCAAGTGTTGTATTGTTTTGAAAATTGTACATCATATCTTTAATGCCCTTTGTTTAATTGGAACCCCATCTTTATATTTTGCATTTTGTTTTCAATGTAGGGATGTTCGCAATATAGATTAAAACTGAGAAAAGAAAGCTTTTAATAGATTCAATTTGGCATGTATTATATGTAGCGTTTTTGTTTTCTTTTACTACGTTTACCGTCCCTTCAGGTATTTTTCCCAACTTATTGGCTGTTAGTCGCCTAGAACTAAGGCATATTTGAAAAATATAATATCCCAAGGAAACTGTGACAAAATGGCCAAATAATGTTATAATGTAAGTCTGTGGGAAAATCAATTAATTAGTCTGACCTTCTTCACAAAAGAAAACAAAAACAAACCGATATTAAAAAAAATGCGCACAAGCAGATGAACACTTATCTTAATTAACCAAACGAAAACTTAAGGTGAAATAAAAAAAAAGAAATCATGACAACTAACATTTTTGTACATCATATCTTTGCGCTTAAAGCAATTCTTGCTGCCTATTAAATGGCGTCAAAGTTGTAGGTTTTTAGCCGCTATGTAAGATTAAATTTGATTGGCCACATAAATTTTTGAGTCCAGCTCAGACAGTTGAATCATATAAAAAGCTGGAAGCCAAACCTCAGTTAAAATTCGTATAGATTTGGAGTGTTAGGTTGTTTGCCATTGCTTCCTCAGTAAAATCCTAACGTAATACCAGCTCGCCGTGACGAGCCCACAGGTGCTCGTCCAGTCTTGGTGCCCATATAAAAAAATGAAGTTTAAAAAAAAATTTGAAAAAAAAAAAATTTGAAAAAAAAAAAAAAAAAAAAAATCAAAATAACTATTTTGGGTTGAGTGTAAGAAAAAAAAAATTGAAAAAAAATTTTGTTCCTATATACCATTACTATATTAATGGTATAATATAGGAAAAAAAAAATTTTTCAAATTTTTTTTTTCTTACACTCAACCCAAAATAGTTATTTTGATGTTTTTTTTTTTTTTTTTTTTTTTTTTTTTTTCAAATTTTTTTTTTTTTCAATTTTTTTTTTTAAACTTCATTTTTTTTATATGGGCACCAAGACTGAACGAGCACCTGTGTGACGAGCCAGCATAAAATATTATCATTACTGAACAGTGTTTGTATTAGGTTTATTGTAAATCTAATTTTGTTGTTGGTCTGATTGCTTTCATTGCTCCGCGCCCACAGTCCCGGAGCTATTTGTGTTAACTATTTTTTTGTCCATGGGCCCGGATTTTATCAATTAATTCCCTCGATTTACAACTAAAAATAAATTCTGATTCAATAACTCCTTCCGATTTCTATTATATTGGTTCCCCCTTCGGTGATTCGCAGCATGTCATATTAATGAATGAGAACCGGAAAGCAGTTCTGCTGTACATGCATTAGGTTATAAATTTGTTATTTCCCTTTTTTAGTAGTACATGAAATTATAATTTGTTACATTTTGAATTACATTTACACACAGCATATCAAGTATACTCGTAGTGATTGAATTTGTCAAAATAAAGAAGATTTCGGGCATAAGACTTTAATAATTTTGCTTTTGATAATTATTCTTAATTTATATTTATGAACGTAAATGTTTCATAATAACATGTTTATGTATTGGTTGTTTTGAAATAATTATAACTTTAGTATATAATGTTACATTTCATTGGCATCATTGGTAATGCACGGAAGTAAATTATCAACACTTTGCTTCAAAATTAACTCTTTAAGGACATGACTTGTGACATGTCCAGGGTTCAGTACTCGGCAGTGAAAGCTGCATTTTGTGCCCGTACGGGCGGATGGATCCTCATTATGCATAGACTTTAGATAGATACATGTAGATCGCATCATTGGTAACAACAGAAACTGGGCTTTCTTTAGGGATTCTGTATTTCTCTATTTGATCTGCAGTTTGAACATGAGGTGTATTGTTTTTTGTATGAATGGTTTTAAAGCAATTCAGCAAAAAAGTATATTGATCTCCCAATAAGTCAATTAACAATAGCTTTTTATTTATCACCAATGTCAAGTAGCTTTTATATTTTTGACTCGCACGAACATGATGTTGGTGAATTTCCTCATACCTGCCTAAAATTCAGGTAACAGTCTTCTATCAGTATTGAAAGAAACCATTTTTTTTTAATTTGACATGAAAAAAATGCATGTAATATTACTATATTATAATATTAGTCCCTTTTGTTACTATTTGTATATTTGTTACAATTATAATAATAAAAAAACAGACTTTGATATTTTTATCATCTTATGTTACTGACTACAGTAGTGACACAAACAGAACACAGTACAGTCATGTCACATAACATTTACAAGTCTTGTAAGTCTTGTTTGTATTCAATGGAATTACTTTCCTTACCAGGTAGGCATCAGTGAAAGCATTTTTTTTCAAATTAAATATCTGGCCCCTCTTTTTAATTATGGACAGTGCATAAGATAAGTATAATTATGCAAAAAATGGTTTACAAAACATTCGGAAAAAATCTACAATAGTACTTAATCTGAATATAACATGACCTGTGCGTAGGAATAATTTGGTAAGGTATCTGTAATGAGCGCATTTATTGCGCGGAGCTTCTCAATTGCTGCATTGCGGCAACATTTGTACTTGTACAAATATTGAGACCCTTCCAAAAATCATACTGATTAGTAAATGTTACTTTGTTTCTAAGACCGCTTGCATATTTTAACATTTGAACAAAAATGATCCCCAACGCAATATTGTTTTCCGAATATTGTGCAGCAATAAATAAAGGACTTTTGAATTTTGATATTCCTCAAATACGGAAAAACTTATTGTCTATGCTCAGCATGGATTAATTCAATACAAAGGTATTGAATTAAAATTATTTTCTGAAAATAAATGCTGAAGTCAGAATAATATACATGAATGGTACACCTCAGATTGTTCTTTTTTGTCATTCCAGTACAGAGGACTCTTTACACACAAAACTTTCTGACGACATTCGTCACGTGACTATAACAGTTACCGATACCTCAGAGGATGACGAGAGTGCGTCCTCTGGTGGAAAACTGATACACCCGGACACTGAACGCACCGGGAGTCCATCTGAAGAACAAGGAAACTGGCCCTTGAAACGATCTCACAGGTATAGTATTTATTCTAATTCTAGCTCTACAAAAGTTGTAAGTCAGTATTCAGAATACAATATCGCTTAAAAATGGTCGTGGTTTGTTAGACATCAAACTACTATAATTAAAGCATGCAAGTGGATATATATATATTTATATATTTCAAAACGAGCAATTTAGTGTCCCCATTATAGGGAGGGAGAGGCTGGGGCATTTAGATTTACCCTTATCCGTTGCAATTTTCAACTTGTGTCTCACGTAGCTCAAAAGATATTTGACCTAGAGTCATGAAACTTTACAGAAATGTTGCTCAGCATGTGAAGTTGTGACCTTAGGTTTCGCTTGTAGATTTATTCTGTTTTGTCTTTATTATTGCCCTTAACTTAGTAAAAATTTGCAATTTTCGATTTGTGTCGTGCGTAGCTCAAAAAGTTTTTTTACTTAGAGTCATGAAACTGTATAGGAATGTTGGTCGGCGTGTGTAGTTGTGCACCTGGTGGTTAAATTGTAGATTTATTCAGTATTTGTAGAGTAATTGCCCTTGACTTCGTAAAAGCCGTTCCAAAATGTGCTATGTGTACCTTGAGTGCTTGAGTTAGAATCAACCAATATAACAGGAATGATGATCAACATCACTGTGAAGCTGTGTACGTGGATATTTTTTAGTTTTGTTAGCGTTATTGCCCTTGACTTAGTATAAATTTGCAATTTTCAACTTATTCATGCATAGGTCAAAAATATTTGACCTGTAGTCCTGAAAGTTAACAAGAATGTTGGTCAGCATGTGTAGTTTTGCTCTTTGGGCTTTGTCTATGGATTTATTCAGTTTTTGTAGAGTTTTTGCCCTTGACTTTGTAAAAGATTTTCAGTTTTCAACATGTCTCGCGCGTAGCCCAAACAATATTTGACCTGGAGTCAGTAGTTTGACAAAACAGTGGAGTGTGGCGGCATCCGTGTCCTATGGACACATTTCTAGTTCAATAAACATTTCATAGTTTTTTGCATACTCTATATATTAAAGAAAATATATGAGGAAATTCACATAGTTTTATACATAGTTTTTGTTTTTGTTAATGTTGTGCATTAGAAAGGAAAGTCTTACATTTTTTTCTGTAGGTAAAGGAAAAGTAATTGTTTGTGAAATATAATATGTGGACTCAGTGTAATTATTACATACGATTCATAGTTATCATTTTGACTTCAACATCGTAACTATTATTTCTGGAAATTCACTTTTGGATGAGAATGGCCAACTCTTTAATGTTGTTAAAACTTGTTTTTTTATAAACAACTGCAGCATCTATATACATATTATGGACAAATTCGTTAATTGTTTGTATGCATGCTAAATCTGTTTTGTATAGAGAGAAAATAAAATATTGGACAAAAACAAATTTGGAACCTCTTCAACAATTTCAAGGTGCGGTAAAATAGAAAAACTCCAAGCATAGCCAATTTCATTTTGTTAATTGAAAACATTTAAAATAATTTAGAAGTTATATTATTGTTTCGTTCATAATGAAAGGTTTCTTTTTTAACAAGTGTGTTTAATCAGATGTATAATTATTATTCATACAGCAATATAAATAAATTTTCATTTCCAAATGTTCATCATCGCTCAAAATATTGTCAAATATTTCTACTCAGTCAACTCAAAGAGGAATGTTTTAGATTATATATTATCAACAGTTGTAATGGAAACCATTTATTTTACCAATTAAATTGTCAATTAACTTCCTGAAACATTTTGGCAAAAATTAATGTGAAAATGTGTCTATTTTATTTACGAAAAAGTAAAGAGTTATTACAGTGATATTTATCTGCATATGAGATTCTAAGAAAATGGATGAACTCTATCATCGATATAGTGTGCACCTGTATAAATAAAAAGAAAAGTGTACTCTGATTGATCTGTACGGAGCGTTATCATCACATTGAAATGTTTAGAATAAATCAGCTCGACCCGGATGAATCATGTCTCGTTATACTAGACTGAAACTTACTGTTTTAAAGTCTGTCAGTTATTTTTTTAAAGAGGTTAATATGAAACTAAACAGACGATTCTTTTTTTGCAACATAATTTATTTAAATTTACTTTTATTATGGCAGAAATACTAGATAGCATTAAATATCAGATTTATTAGATATACAACAGACTAGTACTACTAGATATGCATGATTATTATATGATCTATAAACAGCTTTAAAATGACTTTCTCCTAATGGTTAAGATGTAATTTTTCGTATATTAGAGTTTATTATATAATTTATAAATAGCTTTGAAATGCCTTTCCCAAATTGGTTAATAAAGCAACATTTTGTAAAAAATAATATATTAATATCGGAGTTTATTATATAATCTATAAATAACTTTGAAATGCCTTTCCCTGATTGGCTAACAAGCAACTTTTTGTAAAAAATAACAGGTCAATATCAGAGTATATTCACTGTTTTTTTTCCTAAAAATAGATTTTCAGAGTATATTCACTGGTTATTCTTCTAAAAATAGATTTTCTGGAAATCCCTAAAAGACGCGAGACTTTGACGTGACGTAACGCCAAGTTTGTTGTTATTATTCTCAATAAAACGTTGAGTTGGGTGTACATAAGAGTCAAATTAGTCTATTTTAGTTACCGTTTTTCATTTTTAAGAAAAATAGGAAATAGCATGCCAATGGAAAGGGCCAAATTATGGAAACAGTAGACAAGCTGAAAAATAATGATTTCCGTCGTATGCAATGGCAGATGTGATAAGCCATATAAAAGCTATTTATAAATTATATAATAAAACAGATATGTACTTTTTAGCTGATGAATATGATGTGATATGTACTGAAAAATTAATATTGACCTCGGCTATCGCCTCGGTCAATATTAATTTTTTCAGTACATATCACATCATATTCAACAGCTAAAAAGTACATATTTGTATAATATTTAATGATTTTTCCCCCTAAAAATAGATTTTCAGAGTATATTCACCGGTTTTTCTTGTAAAAATAGACTTCCTGGGACCCCCCATCCCCCCCCCCCCCCCCCGAAGACGCTAGACTATGACGTGTCGATTTCCGTCCTGTTCAATTGCAGATTTGATATCCCATATAAAAGCGATTTATTGATTATAAAATAAAACAGATATATCATAATATTAATTATTTTAGTACATATCACATCATATTCACAAGCTAAAAAGTCCATATTTGTATATTATTATAATCTCTCTTGATAAAATAATAAAAGAAGATTTTCTAACTTCAGACACAATTGATGTCAAGGGTTATATTATATGCATATTATATGTAATCATTAAAATATATGCATTCATTTCTAATTGTAAAATTTGACTTAAACTTTATAGAATATAAATTTCTAATTACCTCCCTTTATTTACATGAAATATTAAATTCGGTAATATCTTTATAAATAATGCTTTTTGGAACTTACAATATTGATAAAACTTAATTTGAGCATCATATTTATGATTTTAAACCATAAAAATATTATCTTACAGGATCTTTAAGCTACACGTTTCAGTCCCGTTGTTCTATATACACAAAAAAATACTAAGGGTCAGCTGATAATACCACATGTATATTACCGAACCGATTATCACGAAGCTACGGTGGCACAAAGGTGACATGTGTGTGTTTTTATTTATCTCGTGGCCACGAGATACTATGTCGTGGCCACGAGTTACTAAGTCGTGGCCACGAGATAGCTAAGTCGTGGCCACGAGATACTATGTCGTGGCCACGAGTTACTAAGTCGTGGCCACGAGATAGCTAACTCGTGGCCACGAGATACTATGTCGTGGCCACGAGTTACTAAGTCGTGGGAACGAGATAGCTAACTCGTGGCCACGAGATACTATGTCGTGGCCACGAATTACTAAGTCGTGGCCACGAGATAGCTAAGTCGTGGCCACGAGATAATTAACCAATCAGAATACACAATATTTATTATGAATTTTTTAAACTTAACAACTTACTTTTGACATGCAACATTAATCTTTGAAAATACTGAAGATATTCACTTTGAACTTGTCTTTATGATCATATTCGAAAGTCACCTTCCAAGGCCCATCAGACATTAATTTGGACTAAAGCTCTTTGTTGGGACAATTTTGTGATCGAATTGATCAGTTGGTACGTACTACGGCCTGTAAACCTTGTTTATACGATAACATGAGAAGGAATAAGTCCTGGTTTATTTTATTTATAAGGGACATTGCCCACAGACAGTAGATAGCCTATTAGGTAAAATCATTGTCTGATGAATAATTTAGAAGGTTTGAGCCATGGTTTATATAACCCAGAAAGATCATTGTACCTGATCAGTTTACTGACATCTAATAATTTAGAGGTCATTGGGTCAAAAATCAGGGTCACAGTGACGCTAAATGTAAAATTATTGACAAGTCAATAAGTTGTATAAATGGCACTTATATAGGCTGGTAAAGTAGGGGCATCCTTGTACTAGTTAATAAGGGAAATTCACATAAATGATGTAATCTGATTGGTTATTTATCTCGTGGCCACGAGTTAGCTATCTCGTTCCCACGACTTAGTAACACGAGTTAGCTATCTCGTTCCCACGACTTACTAACTCGTGGCCACGACATAGTATCTCGTGGCCACGAGTTAGCTATCTCGTTCCCACGACTTAGTAACTCGTGGCCACGACTTACTAACTCGTGGCCACGACATAGTATCTCGTGGCCACGAGTTAGCTATCTCGTTCCCACGACTTAGTAACTCGTGGCCACGACATAGTATCTCGTGGCCACGAGATAAATAAAAACACACACATGTCACCTTTGTGCCACCGTACGAAGCGCATATCATGGGTATAGAAAACATATAACTAAATCTTAATAAAATGTCATATTGTCGTGAATCACGTATTAGACAAGATTTATCGTGATTAGGTAATTATAAAATATAACTTTGTCACTTTGTTGATGAGAATATCATCGAGAACTTCCACTTTTATATCGTATTGAAATTTTATTCATATCTTGCAGTAACAATTCAGATATAACACTACAAGCAGTAAACTTTTAAAACGACTCGGTAAATGTTCGTTTACTTTCTTTAATTACCTACTAAACACAAAGCAATTAGACCCTGTCACCATTTTTTCCATTGTGTGCATCCGTGAACTTTAAAAGAACTTCAAAAGGTGAATATGCATGCGAAAAGTCTATTAATATTTGGTTGCACAGAGAGGTTTTTTCGGGGGAAGGGGGGGGGGGGGGTAGCACTTGGCACATGTCTTGTTCCTTAACATAAAGTAGAAACAGTTGTCTGTGAAATAAGGCACTGCATGGGGCCCATGTCAATTCATTAGAAATATTTCATAGATGTATTTGAATTTTGCTGCTTAACATAGTAACCATATTTTCGATTATATAAATGAGTTTGGAACATATTCAACTATTTCAAGGTGTGCGTTGTAAATATCAGTTAAAAATCCAAGCATAGCCTGAAGAACTTGGAATTCTACTTTGTTATTTGTAAACAAACTAATTATGTTGCTTTGAAATTGTAGTAGAAGTAATGATTTTGCGTCGTTCGGAAAGCATACTTTGTTTTCATTAATTTATTTGATAATACATCAGAGGAGCAAATTTTATACATGTTGCCAAATTTAAATTCTTTCTAATCTAATAAACTGTTGTTTCCAGCAATACCGTCAATTAAAAGTGAATAATAAACAGCGTAAAAAATACGTTACAAATAAACAAGTCTGAATAGTTCCTTGACTACATACATGTATCATATAATTACGGCATTAATTAGAATATTCTGATTCAAAAGTTCGTGTTACTTGAATACGTATCTCTTTTGGTCACCATTCGTTTATCTTTTTTTTCAAAATTGATACATAATTTTGTAATTTATTTCCGGTATGTCACACTTGAAATAAACACGATATGTCGATCAGAAAATACGGAAGCTCATGTATATGGGGTGGTGATAAAATTCCCAATCAGATATAATATTACAAGAAATTCCTTTAACCACGTTATTTATTTAAGAATGTGCCCTCTGTCAATCAAAACACCCTTTGTGCAGCAATATCAATGTTTTCTATGGTGGCTGATTTGTGCCATTCGTGTTTTCGCTCCGCGACCCCGCCAAGCGAAAAGTCGAGAATTAACAAGTTAAAATGGCGGGAACGCGGAGCGAAAAGTCGCTAATTAGCGGGGCGCGAGACAAGTTTAAGAAATAAAACGGCGGGGGCGAACGAAAACACGCTTATTAGCGGGGGCGCGGGACGAAGTGTAATAAAATTTCGCCCCGCACCCCCGCTTATTATCGTGTTTTCGCACCGCGACCCCGCCAAGCAAAAAGTCGAGAATTAACAAGTTTAAATGACGTGGGCGCGGAGCAAAACACGCGGGACGCGGGACGAAGTGTGAGAAATAGAACGTCGACCCGCGGTAGTGCGGAGCGAGATTTAAGAAAAAAAACGGCGAGGGCGCCGAGCGAAAACACGCTTATTAGCGGGGACGCGGGGCAAAGTTTAATAAATAAAATTTCGCCGCGCGCCCCCGCTAATTAGCGTGTTTTCGCCCCACTGCCCCACCAAGCGAAAAGTCGAGAATCAAAAAGTTAAAAGGCGGGGGCGCAAGGCGAAAACACGCTATTAGCGAGGGCGCTTATTCGCGTGTTTTCGCCCCGCGCCCCCGCCGTTTTATTTCATAAATCTCGCTGAAGTTTCATTTATTCAACACCCACGCCCCCGCTAATTAGACACTTTTCGTTCCGCCATTCTAATTTGTTAATTCTCGACTTTTCGCTTTGCGGGGTGGCGGGGCGAAAACACGAATGGCACAAATCAGCCACCATATATTTCCCCCAATATATGCGATTTTATTACTTTTTTCAATCAAACGATACATGCAATATTGTGTGTTTATGTTAATACCCAAGCATCACAGTGACCTATTTCTATGGAACGCCTGGACTGTCTTATGTTAAGATTGAATGCTATACCTGGTTAAATGTCTTTCTGTTGAGTCCGAGATACAAAATGCTGGGTTGAAATCCTAATGTGCTCAGTTATTGAAGTGCTATGTTGTGTGCTGACTGTATTTTATTCAGTCAAGTCAATGTATTGTCGGGTGCAATAAGTTCGTTATGTTCAGTTCTTAAAACAAACAGGCATGGCGGAAACACAATTATTTGAGTTAAAAAGATATGTTGTAGGGTGTTACAGTTATTATGTCCGGTTATAATAATATGCTGTTTTGGTCCTCTTCTCATCATGTTCAACCATGAAAATAAACAGTTGAGTGGTACTATCATTTTGTTTGGTTGAGGCAGTGTATTATTGGGTGATACTTTTTAATTATTTTCAGTTGCAATGACATGCTTGTTGGGTGCTTTATTCCTTCTGTTCAGTCGTGAAAATAGAACTGTTAAATGGTACAATCATTATATCTTTAAATGGTACTATCATTATCTTGTGTGCTGATTATAATCTTTCTTCAGTCAAGTCAATGTGTTATTCGGTGCAAAGGGTCGTTATGTTTTCAGTGGTTTTTTGGTACTATCATTTCTGTTCAGTTCAGATGATATACGTTCGGTGCAGAGGTCATTATGTTCAATAGTGAACACAAACTGTTGTGTGATACAAAACCAATATGTTGGGTTCATTCGGATATTTTTCGGGCAACAAGCTGGGAGAGGTCACGTCGAGGCTAATGACCACTAAATTGCCAAAAAACAATTTTCTTCCCTGTAAATATTATCGGGGGGGCTTAAGAACGTTATTTTCATAAATTGGACTTTTAAATACCCTATGGGTATTTATTAGTTAATTCATGACTATATACTATACTGTTACAGTCATAATGGGTACAGTATATTAGAAAACTTAAAAATAGGGGTAAGGGTAGCCTGTTTAAAGTCACACATGACCACCGTAAATAAAACTTAAAAATTTATCTGTTTGGTAACCTATAAGAGTCACAAAATGGACACAGCAAACGAAATTTAAAATATAAAACATCATATTCAAGTAAGGGAACCCTATTTGAGTCACACATGGCCACAGTATATGGAGCATATAAGTAAGGGTAGCCTATTAAAGTCACATATGGCCACAGCATATACAACTTAAAATGTATTTGTTGGTAACCCATTTGAGTCACACATAACCACAATAAATGGAACAAATATTTAAGTAAGGGAAACCTATTTGAGTCACACATGGCCACAGTATATGGAACATTAAATATAAGTATATAGGTAGCGCAATAAAGTCACACATACCCCACATTATGAATAACATTCTATATAAGTAAGGGAAACCTAATTGAGTCACACTAGGCCAAAATATATGGAACATTATGTTTAAGTAAGGGGAAACCTTTTTGAGTCACGCATAACTAAAGTATATGGAACATTATATATAAGTAAGGGTAGCCTCAAATACATTTCCCTGACTTAAACATTATGTCTAATATATTGTGGCCATATGTGACTCAATAGGGTTTCACTTACTTATATAGAAATTTTCTTTATACTTTGGCCATGTTTGACTTTATTAGGCTACACTTACTTATATATTAATGTTCCATTTACTGTGGTCATGTGTGTCTCAAATGGGGTTTCCATTACTTATATTTAACGTTCTTTATACTGTGGCCATGGTGTGACTCAAATAGGTAATTGTTTTGGCAATTTAGTGGTCATTTTAGCCTCGACGTGACCTATGGAAATTTAGTTGCTCCCGCCCGCCATCTTGTTTGACGCGAAGAAATCCGAATGAACCCAACATAATTGTAATGACCACTCAGCGCATTGTCAAATGACTTTGTGCACCGAACAGTATATCATCTGAACTGAACATAATGATGGTATCACACCACAGTTTGTGTTCACTACTGAACATAATGACTTCTGCACCGAACAGAATATCATCTGAACTGAACATAATGACGGTATCACACCACAGTTTGTGTTCACTACTGAACATAATGACTTCTACACCGAACAGAATATCATCTGAACTGAACATAATGACGGTATCACACCACAGTTTGTGTTCACTACTGAACATAATGACCTCTGCACCAAACAGGATATCATCTGAACTGAACATAATGACGGTATCACACCACAGTTTGTGTTCACTACTGACCATAATGACTTCTGCACCGAACAGAATATCATCTGAACTGAACATAATAACGGTATCACACAACATTTTGTGTTCACTACTTAACAGAATGACTTCTGCACCGAACAGTATATCATCTGAACTGACCATAATGATAGTATCACACAACAGTTTGTGTTCACTACTGACATCACTGAACATAATGACTTCTGCACCGAACAGAATATCATCTGAACTGAACATAATGATAGTATCACACAACAGTTTGTGTTCACTACTGAACATAATGACCTCTGCACCGAACAGTATATCATCTGAACCGAACATAATGATAGTACTATTCAACAGTTCTATTTCACGACTGAACAGTCTGAATAAAGCACCCAACAGCATATCATTTCAACTGAAAATGATAAAAGGATCACCCAATAATACACTGCCTCAGCCAAACGAAATGATAGTACCATTCAACTGTTTATTTTCATGGTTGAACATGATGAGAAGAGCTATTTTAACCGAACATAACAACTGTCATACCCTACAACATATCTTTTTAACTCAACATAATTGTGTTACCACATGCCTGTTTGTTTTATAAACTGAACATAACGACTTATGCACCCGACAATACATTGACTTGACTGAATAAAATGTAATCAGCACACAGCATTACACTTCAATAACTGAGCGCATTTGGATTTCCACCCAGTATATTGGGATTTTGACCCAGCATATTGTATCTCGGACTCAACAGAATCACATTTAACCATGTATATCAGTCATTCTACACATACAGTTGAGTTCACACTAAACTTCCCACCCTTGTGCACTTCTAGTGCACTAGAGCTGAACTAGAAGTGCACTAGAAGTGCACTTCTAGTGCACTAGACCATATGACCAGGCTGGCAAGGGAAGGTGACACCTAAATGGTTTATTGGATAATTGTATATCAAGTGGGGGGCATCCATTGTTACGCTGCTGTATAAAAGAAAAATTGGGAAAATATATATATGGCCTATTCATGAATATAAATAAGTAAATTCTAAAATCAGCAGTTTTAACATTTTAGGTGATTATCATGTTGAAGCTTAAAATTAATTTTTTTTTTTCATTTATTGTAATCATATTTTTATTAACCAGTATTTAACTGTAAGTGAAAAAAAATACCCCTTAAAATCAAATTTATAGAATTAATATGGTTAAATTTAAATATGCTCCGTAATGGATAATTAAATAAGTGTTTTTAAAGCTTTTTTAAATGGGCATATATTTCAATTTTTCTAGTGTACAAATGGTATAAATCAATGTGATAATTCTGGCCCAATTAATTTAGTTTGTTACATCATAAACTTGTTTTCATAAGCTCAAACAAATCAAGGAAAGGTTATATTTAAGCTAAAATATTATTTCTATAATATATAACTTAGAGACAATTCATCATGTTCAATATTGAAAGAGAATATTAATACATTGATTTTAAAACTATCAATATACTGTGATAATTTAGTATTCAACTTTGTAATGCTTGCATATGTTTATGCAAATAATTTAAATATTATCCATAAAATAAATAAATTTGATATCTTTATTCATTATTTCAATATTAAAAATCTAATGTATTAAGGGAATACTTTTATTGAAGAGGAAAATCTTAAGTCATGCTGTGTATTGGTATTTTCTGAGAGGGACTGTTTTCAATATACCACTCCCCTGCTGATAAGAGGGCCTCGGGTTAAATAACAAAGAACAGTCAAGTTTGCAGATTTAAAGAATGCATTGAAATTCCCTGGTTTTCTCAAAATGCATGTTAGACATAAGCCTGGGATTCATCAGGCGTTGGCACTCAGTAAATGACCATAATTTTTGTATAATCAAATAATTATACAAAAAAAAACATAAAAGCATAAATGCATAATAGATATTATTGTCTCTAAAGCGGAATTTTCTATATGTATCCATTTATCCACATTTCTTGCCATTCTGCATAATAATATCACGGATTTATATTACTATATACTATTAATATAAATCCGTGATAATATATAACTTAAGAGGCAATTCCTCATGTTCAAGATTGAAAGAGAATATTAATTCATTGATTTTAAAACATTTTATACACTGTGATATTATGTTTTTCAACCATAAAATGCTTGCATACTTTTTAAAGATATACATAATTAAAATTTTTCCATAAAATTGATAACTTTATTCAAGATTTCTACATTAAAAATGTAATGTATAAAGGGGGTGTTTTTTATAAAGAGGAACTTAGTCTCGAGTCATGCTGTGTATTGGTATTTTTTTGAGAGTGACTGTTTTTATTACACTGGTCTCCTGCTGATAAGAGGGCCTCAGGGTAAATAACAAAAATGCAAATGTATGCAATATTTTTTGAAAATTTCCTTTTTTCCCCCAAAATACATGTAAGTTATCGATAAATGACTATACTTTTTGTATAATCAAATGTAAAAAATAATCTATATGTCATAAACGCACGTTAGATATTATTGTCATTTATTGTCTTTGAAGTGGAATTTTCTAATCTTATTATAAAAAACTGGTTTAAAACCAATGTCAGTGTTAACTATTCTACAAACTTCTGACTTTGTATCAATATTTTTTCACATTTCTTGCAATTCTGCATTAAAATTTGCAGCATCTTTTAGTTTTTGAACTGGGAAATGTTATTTTTTTCTATTATAGATTTGACAAATTTGCCTTGTCAGTTTTTACGCATTTAGAAGATAATATATTTTAAAGAAAATATTATTTAAATACATGATTATAAAACTTTTGCAACTTCCTTTTCACATTAATGCAGATCTGTTTTTTTTTTTGTTTTTTTGTTTTTTTTTTAATTTAATATCTTACATGAGCAGAAAACAGTTACAGGAGATTAAAGTGTCAAAAGTCATGCTGTGTATAGGTGTTTTGATATAGTACCCTGCTGATAAGAGAGCCCCTCAGGGTAAATAACATAAGCCAGATTAGGCGATGTAAATTCTGTATTCTCTGGTTGTTGGTGCAAATAAATTTCATTACAAATAGTACAAAAAGGAATATGAATATTTTTGCAATTTATAATAAACTCATAAAATTAATCATATTGCATAATAATGTTACAATGCATGAAAAAAAGGAAAAAAGATTGGTGTCGTCTCAAAAAATGGATTTTCTAATCTTTTTGTTAATATCCCACAGGTACATATCAATACTTAATCCACACATATCAATACATACCACCATTATATATAAATATTTATTTTCAGAATAATATATATCATTTATATTAATCTTAGGTAAATCTCAGTTTGAGAAGGTAAGAGAGATTATAAATGAAATAAAATTGACAAAATTTAAGCCAATTATAAACATATTAATTCTTTAATGTATTAAAGGCTATTAATGCTTAAAATCATTGCCTTTAACTAAAACAACCATAAGTTAAAATCAAAAATAACTAATACTACGGTAAAATTCCCCCTCCCCCCCCCCCCCCCCCCCCCCCCCCAAAAGAGCTGACTTAATTTTGTTTGATTAGCATTTTCAATGTTTCATATTTCATTACCAGATTATAATAAAATAGAATCATTTAAATATCAATTAAGTTTGTTTATTTATGCACTTATCAACATTAAAGTTATAATAATTCATATTTAAATTACTTATTCTAACAATTAAATTTTAAAGTACAAAATCAGTAAAATTAATGACTTTGAAATTTATTGTTCTAATATTTTACGCCATATTTTAGAAAATCCAATAATCACAATTTCAAATTTTTATTGAAAAACTATTAAACAGATATCTATATATTTTCTATCTTTTTGTAAAAGTCAAATTGCTATTCAGTGAAATAAAAGGTAACTGCTTAATACATATAATAGGTCTGGTGCACTACAAAGTGCACTTATGAAGTGCACTAGTAGTGCACTACTAGTGCACTTTGTAGTGCACTAGTAGTGCACATCTAGTGCACTCCTAGTGCACTTTGTGTAACCTTTAGTGTGAACTCAACTGTAAGACAGTCCAGGCGTTCCATATATTTCTATTGTATGTTTCCATATTTGATTGGCTCATGTTTGTGTAAATTATACAAACTGAGTATTATTGTTAAAATAAATTGAAAAAAGAGAGAAAAGTTTATCAAATTGGGGGGAAAACGTTATCATAACTTATAGCCTTGAGTAATTACACGAGCTAATTATGCTATTGTATCTGAGGTTAGCATTTTAAATTGAAACATATAATTGTTTTGTTCAAAAATTCATTATTGTTGCAGACAACGTAATAGTAACTTGAGTGTTAGTTATTTCAAGGTTTGTCATGATCTTGTATTAAAATCGGCAGGAAAAATGTGTCACATTAAATTTGACATTTCAGATCAGTCTAATGTGGTGCGGGTTTTATAGGGGTTGTACTGGAAGGGGGTAGGTTTGGTTTCCGTATCCATAATATTCTTTAACAAATAATTGTTTGCCGTGTTTTCTCCGTAGTATAATAATATTCCGTTAACTTGAAATAGTCACTCATCTTAATTCGGTATTTATTAAAAGATCCTTTAGTTATCATAAACACACAACTCAGTAGATCCGTTTTTCTGTTTTATTATAGTTTCCTTTTATATATTCATATTTACACCAACAGTTCTGACCGGTCAAAATAACAAAAATATATACATGTACATTAAAATGCACCGCAGAAAACTGCGGCACCAACACTTTAAACTTAAACCATTACATGTTTACTGTATATCTGTCTCAGACAGTTCTGTCTCTTTTATTATTACAAATATAATTGTTACAAAGGTTTCAATAATTAACCAATGAAAAATGACCCTTAGACGGGAAAATATTAACCAATGAAAATACATTTTATCAAATATGAAATTATAGATTTGACCAATAAAAATGGTTCGATTAAGACTGATTAACACGCCATATGTCAAAAGTCAGCGGCCTGTTAATTCCTTTCTTTTTAAACAGATAATAAGATAAGAAAACTTCAAATAAATGTCGCAGATAAAATTAATGATAATAATCACGTTGTCATACATGTGACGTAAATAAACATAAATGTGTCAGACACGTAAATTGCAATAAACATGTCAGGGACCTGGCTAATTGATAATTTACATATTTCTGAAATTCAATTATTTAAAAACTTTTCATCATATAAACAAGAAAATATAATAATTTTACGAAAAGTATTTTGAAAGAATCAAATGAAAAAAATGCAGCATAACACTAAACTTTATTAAAAAAAAATTTATTAACGTATTTCTTGACAACACATAACAATATAACAACACATGGACACATATGGACGACACATAAAAAACTTATGTTGTATGAAAATCTAGAATTGTTTATTTCTCTGTTAATATTTAAACTCTCCGGAAAATGGTTCTGTTTCTCATTGTATGTGTATAATATTATGTTTATTTGCATTCCTGTGTCTATATACATTGTACTATGTTTTATGCTCAATAAACTTCGTATTCGTATTACATTGTACTTAATGTAATAGACAAATTACAGATTTATTGTATGATATTAATAAATTAAATTCTAACTCTCTTTAAAGACGTTACCGGTTTCAAAAGAAGCTGTATGCAATAGGATGCAATAGGCAACAAAGAAAATACTGACTTTTAACCTGTGTTGCAGTAATCGACATATTTCAATAGATAGTGATTAAGATAGAATAAAGGTTAAACGATGATACTGTTGACTCTACATTTAACCCATAGAGTTCGTTTAATTTGACCGGGTCTGTTACTAGGGATTTTGGGAAGTTAGTCAGGTCAGCGAGAGCAGACTGCACGGTGCAGTATATGAGAACTGATACACATGTATTTAACACATTATAAACACACTTTTCTTTTGCTGCAGCCATTTGAATTACAAAACAATATAAATAATGTTTAACTTAAAATTGGAGTTTTACCTTTGAAATACATTACTGTTAAAATATTTTCATGCTTCAAATAGTGATTTTTTCAGATGAATGTGTGCGATGAGAAACCACATAATAATAAAACCTCTAGGACGAGTTTGTCCTCTTGTTTTATTGTATTCTGTAGGGTTGCAATGCTAACATCTGTATCTGCAATAACTAAGATAAGGTATACAATTTTAACATTCAAATATGGTTTGCAAAATATTACAATTTTGCTAGAAAGCATCATTTAAACTAGAAATCGGTTAATGTATATTCGGCTGCTTCATTACAATGAAACTTGTTCTAAAAGAGTTATTCACGTATTTCCCAAACTTAATAGTAAAGACAGTTATAATGGTATATAAATTCTTAATACAGTTCCTAACATAAAATTCATATGTGTATAACATATTAACGATAACTTCCAGAGAAAAGATAGTTTGAAATTCGCTCAACTATTTTAAGGTACACGTAGGTTATGGCAGTCAGAGTTCTCACGTAAAATAATGTTGGTTAGTTTCTATTTTAAAGTTGACTTTAGCAGCGATGATCATAGAATATCACTTTGTATCTGCCGAAAATTGCATTCCCTCGTTAATGATTTTCTCTGAGAGAGAAATTATGTAAATAATCTTATATTAAAATGTTCATGTATATGATTTTATGAAAAGACTTATAAACAGTGAAGGACAAACGTTTGTAAATATACACATTTTATCACATGTTTTCGGAATAGGTGAACGTGAACTCATCTAATGCTTGTCTTTTTATTGCTATATTTTCCTCTTATTTGATCACCATCGATTGTATTTCCGGCAAAATATTTGCATTATGCGTCTGTATCAGAGAGTGATGAATATTTTATTATTTTTATTAATATTGTACACAATATAAGAGATATAGATAGTTGTCTGGGTTATTTCAAGCTCTTTTGTAGCATTTTCAGCTGTTTATCTAATTTGTTCTGAATGTAGTTCATCTTTGTTTTGAATATTCACTTACTCATATAATGATATTATTTGATGCGGGTTTAGGATTTGAAGTTCATTCACAGTTTAAGGGAGCAACATACAAAAAGGGATCGACCTATTTACGTTTGAACGTTTTATAAAATAAGCAACAGCGCAAATACATTTATAAATTCATAAAATAAACAACAAATAAACGATTAAATTGCGGCTGAGGCGGAAGAGATAAATATAATTAAATTTTGATGCAGAACTTGGAAACTCTCACAGATATTTTAAACAGCTTACAATGTTTTAAATTTGATGTTGATTGAATGGATTAATTAAAGTTTCAACGTAATTAATGCTATTCTAAGCACATTATATTTTGAAAAAAGAGTAAAATTACAATCATTAAAGTGACATTATGCTAATATTTTCATAGTCAAGTTGAGCTGAATTGGTTTTATAATTCTAAAGATTGACTGTCAAAATGATGTTTGACCAACAGTTGATATTGAAAAATGTTTAGGATAAAATTATAAATCTGCCTAAAATTTAAAAAGACTGCCCCACTCTTTTTATAAACTAAGCGTTATACGTAAATTCTAACGGATATTTACAGAAATTTCTTTGGATTTGTGTGTTATCGTTTGTTTATGTGAACTTAATTATTAAATTAAAAGGGATTATGGCAAAATGAAAACATATTTTGATCTTCACCCGTTCACTCACTATATACCCATGGATGGGAATAATGTCACTTTAAGCTAAATGCTTATTTGTGGTTCGTAGAAATTTGTTATAGTGGAGTCATTTTTAAAAAATGAAATAATTCAAAAGTATATGTCCAGTACAATAATTAAGATAAATATTTTTCGTTTGCTTTAAATGTACATTTAAAAAAATATTAATGGTGTTATCAATATTAGCGCGTCACCTGTTGGGATTCTCTTTAAAGTATTTGTTTCGATACTTTTGATATTACACGTTTGAAAGCTTATTTACTTAAAAATAAACATTATTTTCTCTCTGCATTTTGTCCATAATAATCGATAGATTAGTTGTTTATATTTCTGTTTTATGTTTATTCGTTTTGACAACAAAAATCTGTAGGAGAAGTTAAAAGCCTCATGGACAAAAATCACTACATAAAACGAGTCTTTGTGTCGATGTTTCATTTAGGGTCATTGCGAGGAGGAAAGAAACTGCTAATACTTATTTCACATCTACTGAACTTTTGCAGAATACTATTTTCTAAGCTGTTTTATTTGGCTAAGACATCGCATGCGAACTTTAACCTTTTTGTGTCTGCACAGTCTGATGCTGTTCATGCTTAATTGCTGTCGTATTGATTTAAGTTCATTTCACAATGATGTGTCTATTTTAGCTGGACATTTAACGACAATTAGAAATTTGCAACATCTGCTCGACGAAGCAGACGAAAGCTTTCATTTTTTCTCTATCTAGGATGTAGACATAACAAATATTTTAATATAATGGTCCAATTTCCTGTTTGAAATGTGTTCAAAATCCGAGTATCTTTGTCCTTCACATTAGAAGAGTACGTACAGGTATGAATACAACTGTTATCGACAGTCATGCTAACTATATTGCTTGAAATCATTATTTAAATATATTTTCTGAAACAAGCGTATATATTAGGTAAAAGATGTAATCAGTACACATGAAAAAAGAAACAAAATTAGAACATTTGATGTCGCCAAAAATAAGCTTCATTCACTGTTTATCTTTGGGAAATAAATAAAAAGAATGTAGAAGGCAGCAAAATATTGAACACATTGATAGAAGGTTCGCATACGAGATAGAAGGTTCGCATACGAGATAGAAGGTTCGCATACGAGATAGAAGGTTCGCATACGAGATAGAAGGTTCGCATATGAGATAGAAGGTTCGCATAAGAGATGGATGACCGCTAATTGTGCAATTAGGTTATATTTCGTTTATAAGCAATTATCGTCTACATACATTGAAAACATCATACTTAGTAGCTTATGTATCCTTGAAACATGCTTCTATTTCTAACCGTCGAAAATATATTGATGTGCACCTGTATAAATATTAGGAAAGTAAGCATTGATTCATTTTGCTGGTACCATATCATCAGCTTGAACTGTTTAGAGAGAGAGCTTGCAAATTAAGTCTTCCACAACCAAGATTAATCATTTATCATAGTTTCATTACTGTTTTTTATGGTCTAACTTAAATAAGTAAAAAGGGGTATAGATTTGGTGTTGTCCGCCCGGCTGCTTGTCCGTAAAGCTTTCTTCTTTTGAATTATAAACTGTTTGGCCTAGACTTCAACTTTTATTGTACTGCTAATTATACATGTATAAGTGTGGCGAAATTGTCAAATGTGAATATATAAATGTACAATAGAATTGTATTAAACTTATCAAATGCGATATCCTCTAAAAATACTCGATGTTCGTATGACCTATATTGCAATGAAGCAAAAAACAAACAAACTGAAATTCACTTTTGATAAACAATCAAATAAAAACAGATTTTCTAGATGATCAATGTTCGTAAGAAAAGTAATGAAAATTACCATTCAATCTGTCTTATTAAACGCTGCATCTTGAAATGTGGCATATATCATTTACACCAGCTGTAGTGCAAATCCTTTTTTTTTGTTACGGCTTTATTGATTGCTTGATAGAAGGACAATATTTTATACATGCAAATTAATTAAGAATAACATCAGGCGACTGCTTGAATAGGAAAGATGTATTATATTTTAAGTTTCATATACATGTATTACTTATAAAAACATACGGTAAATCGGATTGTATTCAAATTAAAACATTAAGTGTCCCATGCAGCGCTTTCTTAAATAAAATATTATGTATGATTTATTGAATGAGACTTTAGTTGAAACATATTCATTGAAACTCAATTGCGGAACAAGTTCTTTCTCAAATGCGCTTCCTTGAACTAACCGGTCGTGGTATCTGAGCGAGAGACAAGTAAAGTTTGAACGAAAGATCTCTCAGTTGAGTGACATACGCCTTAATCACTAGGCCATCATCCCCTAATGTGACTTTGAAACGGTAAATGGATAACAATAATTAGATGCAGTAGATATGCATTCGTTCAGTCAGCAATGGGGAAAATTTTAGTCTTGTTTTTGTTTAATTGTTTTGTTCTAACAAAATTACACAATTTTCAGATTTTCGGATAAAAATAGCTTTTCTGATGATCAACATGTCCCCGAGCGTCATGGAATTAAATAAACGTTTAACAAAAGTGATACATGTACTTCCATTGTTAAATATAACAGTCTTTTTATTTTTATCCCAATAAAATAACCAATGAGCCAGTCTGTATTCTATAGCAGGGAATTACCGAGTGGAATATTCTCGGCTATTATCAATATCAGCAGAAAGGGCCGAAAAGTTGCGGTTGAGGGTATAATCAGCGTAATTCGTTTACTTACCGTAATGCATTTTCAATCGAGTGATGCCTCCTTATATTTAGGTGTCATTGTATCGACGATATATAGAACATGTTTTACAACAAACACGGATAATTGTAAACTTGCATTTTAAAAATAATAAGTAGGTGTTGAATTGAAAATTTTAAATCTAGTGTACAAACATTTAATGACATATATATGCCTCGGCCAGTCGGGGAGTATATTCTTTGACACTGTAGACTAGGTGGATTTTGGTAATTGTTTTAACCCCAATGGATTATTTTGCGGCGTCTTTGATGTGCAGCATTAACAATTAACTTGTTTTTATGTGTCTATATTGTCTGCACTTTGATAGACACATATAAGGCCGGTAGGAAGTAGGAAGTTAGCAGTAGCAGTGAGCAGTAGCAAATTTATAAAACGTGTAGTTGACAATAGCAGTAGCACAGCAGTAGCAAAATTATAAGGCGTGAAATTGGCAGAAGCAGTGAGCAGTAGCAAATTTATAAAACGTGAAGTTTGCAGTAGCGGTTGCACAGCAGTAGCAAAATTATAAGGCGTGAAGTTGGCTGTAGCAGTAGCTCAGCATTAGCAGTAGCAAAATTATAAAACGTAAAGTTGGCAGTAGCAGTAGCTCAGCAGCAGCAGTAGCAAAATTATAAGACGTGAAATTGGCAGCAGCAGTAGCTCAGCATTAGCACTAGCAAAATTATAAAACGTGAATTTGGCAGTAGCAGTAGCTCAGCAGCAGCAGTAGCAAAATTATAAAACGTGATATTGGCAGTAGCAGTAGCTCGATCAGCATTAGCAGAAGCAAAATCATAAAAGTGAATTTGGCAGTAGCAGTAGCTCAGCAGCAGCAGTAGCAAAATTATAAAACGTGAAATTGGCAGTAGCAGTAGTTCAGCAGTAGCAGTAGCACAGCAGTAGCAAAATTATAAGGCGTGAAGTTGGCTGTAGCAGTAGCTCAGCATTATCAGTAGCAAAATTATAAAAACGTGAAGTTGGCAGTAGCAGTAGCTCAGCAGCAGCAGTAGCAAAATTATAAGACGTGAAATTGGCAGTAGCAGTAGCTCAGCATTAGCAGAAGCAAAATTATAAAACGTGAAATTGGCAGTAGCAGTAGCTCAGCAGCAGCAGTAGCAAAATTATAAAACGTGAAATTGGCAGTAGCAGTAGCTCAGCATTAGCAGAAGCAAAATCATAAAAGTGAATTTGGCAGTAGCAGTAGCTCAGCAGCAGCAGTAGCAAAATTATAAAACGTGAAATTGGCAGTAGCAGTAGCTCAGCAGTAGCAGTAGCAAAATTATAAAACATGAAGTTGGCAGTAGCAGTAGCTCAGCAGCAGCAGTAGCAAAATTATAAAACGTGAAATTGGCAGTAGCAGTAGCTCAGCAGCAGCAGTAGCAAAATTATAAAACGTGAAATTGGCAGTAGCAGTAGCTCAGCAGCAGCAGTAGCAAAATTATAAAACGTGAAATTGGCAGTAGCAGTAGCTCAGCAGTAGCAGTAGCAAAATTGTAAAACATGAAATTGGCAGTAGCAGTAGCTCAGCAGCAGCAGTAGCAAAATTATAAAACATGAAGTTGGCAGTAGCAGTAGTTCAGCAGTAGCAGTGGCAAAATTATAAAACGTGAAATTGGCAGTAGCAGTAGCTCAGCAATAGCAGTAGCAAATTAATAAAACGTGAAATTGGCAGTAGCAGTAGCTCAGCAGTAGCGGTAGCAAAATTATAAAACGTGAAGTTGGCAGAAGCAGTAGCACAGCAGTAGCAAAATTATAAAACGTGAAGTTGGCAGTAGCAGTAGCTCAGCAGTAGCAGTAGCAAAATTATAAAACGTGAATTTGACAGTAGCAGTAGCTCAGCAGTAGCAGTATAGCAAAATTAAAAAACGTGAAGTTGGCAGAAGCAGTAGCACAGCAGTAGCAGTAGCAAAATCATAAAACGTGAAGTTAGCAGTAGCAGTAGCTCAGCAGTAGCAGTAGCAAATTCATAAAACGTGAAGTTGGCAGTAGCATTGACACAGCAGTAGCAGTAGCAAAATTATAAAACGTGAAGTTAATAGTTGCAGTAACACAGCAGTAGCAGACTGATTCTGGAATACTTGCAGAGTTCCAGGGTTTATTGTTGCAAATGTTTTATTAACATTTTCGACTTTTAGGAACTTCTGAGGCACTCGCAGACTTTCAGGAATTTTGCCAATAGAAATAATGAATTTATTTACTTCTAGGGTCTATTTTATCGGCCTGCGACTTAATGTTTGACACTCGCAGACTTTAATGAATTTTGGTGCCAATGCAGATAATGACAATTCAGTCTTCTAGGGACTTTCTTTAGTCTGCGACTGATTCTGGGACACTCGCGGACTTTCAGGAATTTTTGGTGTCAATGGAGTTTATGACATTTTTTACTTCCAGAGACCCGCCAGAATCCATTTTTTCTTGTCTGGGGATGTTTATTCACGCAGACCAATGAAAAAGATCTCACAATAAAAACAACAGTTTCAGAGGCATTTGGACTCTGTATTTAGGAATGCCCTGCTAGATTGCTCTGCCAGCTCAGCATTTCAGCAGAACAATTTTATACTTTATTTAAGAATGCCCTTTTAGTTTGCCTTCAAGGTTTCATTTCCGACAATAACAGTTTTAGCAAAGCGATTGTAACTGTATCCCAAGTTAATTTCTTTCCTGGCAAATAGAAATGTATTGATGCAAATGTTCATTAATATCTCATTATAAAGTACAAAGTCGATAGATGATTCTGGTTTATATCACAGACCTGATATTTCTTAACAGCACAACATCGAAATAGTTTGTACTCGAATACCCAATTGTTTCTGCCATCTTCAATCTCATTATTATAAGCATATCTTAATATATTTCCTAGTTTTCCACAGCTTTATCATTTGTTTCCATTTTTACAACACACAAGAGTATAAGATTAAAAAATTTGGACCAATGGCACGCCCTTCATTCGTATAATAAAAAAGTTATAATAAAAAGAATTTTGTTACAACATTTTAATACTTTCCTTTCATTGACTACATACCGATAAAGGAAACACAACGATTGTCGGGAGATATTTGCAAATAATATACATTATCTAAATATATAAAGCATTGTTTTTATTAACCTTTAACATTCAATTTCTGAATAACATGCTTTTACAAATCATAGTATATTTTTCTTTAACACATACGTGACCATATTAAGTGTAAATATTATACATTTAGTTTATACAAATTTATTTTAGTTCGATTATGTTGAAAGCTGTAAACTTATTGAAACACTCTCGAATCCGTTCCTGGAACCAACCAGTACTAAGCAATGAATGTAAAGTTTCTTGCTCAAGGAAACAACGGCTTGTCCCTGACAGGGTTTGAACCCACGCGGTCAGCAATCCTTACATTACTAGTCCGACGCGTTAACCACTCGGTCACGCCGCCATCTAAGATTTCGGTTTTCATATCTATGTATTTTTTTTATACATTTGATACCAGTAATATATATTAGTATTCGTTTCAAAGTTTTGTATTTTGCTTAACGTTGCAAAGACAGTGCTCGGCAAAGCACGCCATGTTTATTATGTATTTATTAGTAAGCAGGAAAAACTTGAATAAAAACAGAATTTCTTCAGTGACATTTTATCATAAAACTCACATTAAGGACGCGTATACACATGATCAATGCTCCCAAAAATATTTGAAATGATATTTATATTTCAATATAAATGTAAAGCACACATCATACTTTTTTGATCAAAGATTTCAACTACTTTTTCTCTCTTTGTACATAAAATTATAATTGTCATTGAACTAATAGTTTTAATGCCCATGAGGCAATAACCACTTCTTGGGAAGTCGTAAGTACTGGAAAAAGTTTGATTTAATGACAATGATAAGACGAAATGATCGTTTACTATTAATGTTATCTTACATTTCAAAGTGAAAGTTACCACGTACAGTACATGTAATTGCACATCGGCGGCAGTCTTGAAGTGCATCCAAATTTTCATTGAAGATTTTTATTATATAATAAGTCTTTATGCCTTAGTTCTTCCAACCACCAAGGTAACTTTATTAAGAAACTTAATTTAAACTTATCGTGTTGGACTAAAAGAGACGTTTTGATTTTTTGGGGCCTGCTGGCTAGCCGATGTAATTTCATTTCATTCTCTTTATTTGATAGTAGGGATGATATGAATATCAATAACTGTTATTAAGATATTTTGAACAAAAAAGAAAGAAAAAACACCGCACAACAACATCGTTTCAATTCAGTATTCTTTCTATCAATAATAATAGTTCATATGCACTAATCTAAGATTTCTACAACAATATTTTGTTTATCGATAAATACACACGTTACGTATAGAAACCGGCAGACATGGTAGAAATCGAATTGAAGGAACACGACGAACTTGTCAAATCTGTGTTACATCCGACATTGAGGATGAGTACCATTTTATTCTTGAATGTAACGCTTATCAAACTTTGCGTCTACAGTACATCAAACCTTATGTACAAATTTACGCAGCTTCTTAGTTCGAAAAATAACGTCGTTATAAGAAACTTTTCAAAACATATTTACGTATATATCTTGCTCGATCTAGTACCGGACTGATTAATACATTGCTATAAGAAATAATACTGAATTTGTATTGGCCTGTTAAGTCTGACCTTAAAGAGTAATTTTAACAATTTAATGACCAAGTGTAAGTGTGTGTGTTTGTTTGTTTTCCATTCTCCAAGCACGTGCCTTAAATAGTACAGTTAATCAATAGTAATATTACCAACTACAAGAACCAATCTATTTAGTATTGTCAGTTGAGTTACGTTATTAAGTCAAATTTACTTTGGACCTTTGTTAGAAGTGATGATTAAAGTTCTTGATAAATTCAGATTATTGTTAAAGTGCATTAATTATTGTTTGAATTATTTGTACAGTGTATGCGTTCTGCATTCTATACATTTGCCACACTTTGTTATTTTCTATGTTGAATTAGCTGACATATTTTACATATTAGCTCCTAATCTTTGTGATATTGTTAATTTTATTATATTATTACTTGAAACAACGAGGTACTCTATGTGTATAAATTTGAAATAAACTTTTCTTATTCTTCATCTTCTTCTTCTTCGCCTTCATAAACATCAGAAACTCACGTTTAAGTATTTTCAAATAAACATAAAATAAGTCACAGTTTCCGTCATGTCATTTTCAAAATGCTATTTTCAAATCAGTCGTTTTATCATATAATTTGTTCATCGTGTTAACGATACACGTTGGAAGTAATACAATGTTATTTTTGAAACAATGTACTGTTAGAATCATTTTCGTAAATCAGTCGTATTTCGCATGTTTTGCCGATGAATTTTGCGGATGACAGTATATTGTAGTGTGAAGTTAACCATACTAAGCGGTCTGATCATTTTGCTTATTAACAAAAATAAAAATAACGTCAGTACTTTCGCATGATAGATATGTTTCACAAATTCGATAGAATGTGTCAACGCAAGCGCAAGAAAAGTTAACCTAGTCTGACAATGTTGTATTTAAAAAAAATGTTCTCATACATGTCAAAGAAATGGCACAAAGAAATTTGTGATTAAAATTCCTGCACATGTATAATACACGGTGCATATCCGTATCGGTACCCTCTTTACGAAATCTGCTCAAACGGTACCCTCTTTGAACATGCACAGGTCATTCTCTGCTAAAAACAAACCAGCGATGGATAACAATACAGTAAAATTTCATTGTAATAAGGAAAGGAGGTATGACACGTAAACAAATGTATACCACGGAACACTAGAATGTTTTATTTATCTGCTGATTTGTCATAATTTTATGCTTTTGTTTGCGTTAATCGTTAAGTATGTACGTAATATTTCTTACTTTTATGTAGATATTACATACTTAACGATTAACGCAAATAAAAGCATATGTCGTGCTTTGAGGGTACCTATGTCTTCAAAAATGAGAGGGTACCTGTGATATAAAAATTCAAACGAAGAGAGGTAGCCCGTGCCGCTGCAAAACCGAAAGTAGGGTGTTTTTATGAATTTTACATTTATTTTTACAATATACTGCCATTTGTCCGAAGATGATATGTATATGAACATATTCAATATGAATGATGCATATATAATCAAGCCACAGGTTCATTTCAGCCCGAAAAATATGTCGAGGTGATTGGCGAAGCAAGACATGTCGAATTTTTGTAGCTTATTGTTAAGTTGCAGTACATGAAAATCGGGCACATGACAAATCAGCAAATAAATAAAACATTCTAGTGTTCCGTGGTATACATCTTTTCTACGTGTCATACCTCCTTTCCTTATTACAATGAAATTTTACTGTATTGTTATCCATCGCTGGTTTGTTTTTAGCAGAGAATGACCTGTGCATGTTCAAAGAGGGTACCGTTTGAATAGATTTCGCAAAGAGGGTACCGATATGGATATGCACCGTGTAATAGGCAATAGGTAAATTAGTTACGTTGCTAATCTTTTGACAGTCAGTTTTTTTTACCGTGCATGCTAAATTCTCAAAGATAGACTACTATTTAAACGATGAGACATAAAGTACATTCTTTGATGTTATGCCATGCATATTATAAGCACATAGTCTCATGATGGTGATTATTTGTGCCATGTTATTTGAAATCTTCCATAAATTAAAAAAAGTTACGGAGAACATACCAGTATAACCTTGACCTTGGGGTAGCAACCTTGATGTTGAACTCTGCAGATTGTGTCATGGTCATGCTCATTTGTGCCAAGTAATTTTAAAACCTTTGAATTGTCAATAAGTTATAGAGCGGACATGAAAAATAGATGTTTTTTACATTGGACCTTTGAGTGTGATCCTGACCTTCAGGGTTGTGACTTGATTATTGTGCTCTGCCAATGGTGTCATAATGGTGATCATTTCTGCCCCTGAAATCGCTCACCTGTATATAGGCTTCTGGGAAAAGGACAATTTTAAACCAGGGGCTTTTATTTGAACAAATTTGGTAATCACCCATTACAAGATGTTTCTTGATAAATATCTAAGCTCTAACTCTTTGGGTTCTTATAAGAAGATTTTTTTAAGGTTTTACAATAAACATATAGGTAAAAACAATGACCCCCCTCGGAGGGGCCAATTTTGACCCCAGGGCTTATATTTGAACAAACTTGGTAGACACTCACTAGAAGATATTTCATGCTTAGTATCTTAACTCTAGCTCTTTGTTGTTTTTTTTAAATTTTTACTATACTGTATACACATATAAGGAAAATCAATGACCTCTGGGGCGGGGCCAATTTTAATCCAAGGGCCCTTATTTGAACAAACTTGGTAGACACCCATTAGAAGATGTTTCATGCTAAATATCTTAGCTCTAGTTTTTACTATATACATAGAGGGAAAAACAATGACCCCCTGGGGCAGGGCCAATTTGTACCCCAGGGCTTTTATTTAAACAAACTTGGTAGACACTGACTAGATGATGTTTCATGCCAAATATTTAAGCTCTAACTCTTTCGGTTTTCTAAAAGAAGATATTTTCAGTTTTTTTTTCTTTTAATTGCCATGGCAACCAGAGCTCTGCTTGGAATTAAATTCTTTGAACAATTTTTAAAGTTGACTACCAAAGAAACTACCAAAGAAACTGTAAATTATTGCGCTCTGTACATCGTCTCATTAGTGTGCTCACTTTTGGCAAGTTATTTTAAAAGAATTTCAGCAGTTTAAAAGTTATGGAGCGGATACGAAATGTAGACTTTTTATAATGAAATAAAGACTTTTTAACATTTGACCTTTAAAGGTGACCTTGACCTTGTGGATAGCAACCCAATTATTGCGCTCTGCACCACGTCTCTTTATGGTGATAACTTGTGCCAAGTTATTTCAAAAAATTTTCAGTGGTTTAAAAGTTATGGAGCGGACACGAAAGTGTTAAGGACGGACATACGGACGGACAGAAGGGCAGACGGACGGACGGACTGACAGACAGACAGACGGAGGCCATTCCCATAATCCCCTTTCCGCTATGCGGAAGGTGATTAAAAATAATCAATAGTTGCTATCTGGGCTATCTGGAACACTGCAAATATGAAATTTTCTTTGGCAAACAACTTTTACCGTTTTGGCTTCACGTTGCATTAGGCCTGATGTTCACAAAAAAAGTAAACTTCTCATAAAACAGTTGATATTTGTAAGAAAAGATCCGTTATTTAAAAATTCGGACTGCTAGTTATAGTCATGTTTGATGGTTTCTAGATGGTTTCTATTGATGTACGGATGACCCGAACGCGAATACTCCACCGCCGCTGCGATGGACCCATCGCCTCGGCGAAAGCTATGGCCAGTGTGAAACCATTCAAGTTCAAGGTCCTTAAACTATTCAATGTTTATGCAAACCATTTTTATACAAAGTTCAAGGCCCTGAAACTATTCATACTGTTGTGGAACATATGAATTCGGTAAAAATATATGAGAATTTCTGCTGATCCAGATGTGCGCTATAACTCGATATGTGAAGGAGAAAATAGGTCAATCACATGGTAAGTTTTCAACTTTTTAAATAAAATACAAAGCTTTTCTTTTTGTAAGAAAGTCGAAATGTGATTCTACACTTCTGACTTTCCTCTATATTTTACCCATTTTGTTCGGATTTTTATGTATTTTTATGTTTTCATCGAGATTTTCTTTCCGCCAGGGGTTCTGGTGTGTCAAAAGTATGAAGAAAATGTCGCAAAGCGGACTCCAAATACAGCGTTTCCACAAAATCTTACCACCAAATGATGCAAACCCTTATTGAAACATTTATTGAGATTTTTCTCGAAGTAAAGGAATTTCTGCTCAAAATTCCTTGTCGAGCTTCATATGTGCTGAAGAGATCCATAGGTGATACTACAAAACTACGGATCACTTTCATATAGTAATTGAATTACCAGTCTAAAACAATTAAAGTTGAAAGTACACAAGTCCGTGTGTTTGGTAATTAAATATCACTATCTCAATAGGCTAACTATCTGGTGCTAGCATTACAAATAAATACTGAAAATCTGAAAATACCGAGTATATAAAAATTTTGACACAGAGCGAAAACTACTGGTATGATCAATAATTTCCTTCTGAAAAAAACGTAACTAGGTTGACAAATGTAATGGGCCCGGAAAGAATATATCGATGAGGACTGCATAAAAATCCCGACAAAAATGGGTATAGATAGAGGAAAGCCAGGAGGGTAGAATCACAATTCGGTTTTCTCAGAAAAGCTTTGAATTTTATACAAATGTTTAAAGATGTTGAAAACTTACCCTGTGATTGACCTTTTTTCTCCTTCACATATCGAGTAAAAGAACACATCTGGATCCGCGGAAAATCACATATATTTTTTACCGGTGCTCAATTTTGAGATCCATTGGGTCCCCTCCCCCGTGATAACCTTTTGCAAATTGCATATTGCATACTTGTAGCAGAGATAATGATTAGAAATTGTGAAGTTTTAATTTTTTTCCAAGTTCAAGGGGGATAACTGTAAAGACAAATATCTTACCATTACCAAATAAGAATTTGACTTGTATTTTCTGGTAAAATACCAGCATATGCAATGTCAACCTCGGTCATACATTCCTTAAAAAGCATAAACTGATTTATTTTTTTTAAAGTTCAAGAAGGATAACTCTGTCAAAAATCATCGGACCAAAACCAAATTCGAACTTGACTTGTATTTTCTGGTTAAATACCTGCACATTCGATTTCAACCTTATACAGACATTTCTACAAAAGTAAGTGCGGAAACTGAAAATTTCAATTTATTTTCCAACGTTCTGTCTAAAATCATCGAACCATGAGCAAATTCGAACTTGACCTGTTTATTCTTATGTCAAATTTGAGTTGAATGTGTACAACTGTTGGGGGAAATAATAAACGGAAACTGTAGATTTCTTCTTTTTTTCAAAGTAACAGAGGCTGTTAAAAATCATCGAACCATGACTTAATTCGATTATGACCTGCGTATTCCTATGACATATCCATATATTAAATATGAGTTGAATGTGTACAAATGTTGGGAAGATAGTGAACGGAAACTGAAAATTTCTCTTTTTTTAAAGTTCAAGAGGGATAACTCTGTCAAAAATTATCAAACCACGACTTAATTCGAATTTGACCTGCATATTCCTATGACATAACCATTTGATGAATTTGATATGAATGTGTACAATTGTTGGAGAGACAATGAGCGGAAACTGAAAAATTCTTCTTTTTTCAAAGTTGAAGTAGCATAACTCTGCCAAAAAATCAACGAACGATGACAAATTCGAACTTGACCTGGGCATTCCTTTTACATATCCAAATGTCACATTTTAGTTGAATGTGTACAACTGTTGGGGAGCTAATGAACGGAAACTGAAAATTCCTTACTCTTATTCAAAGTTCAAGAGGGATAACTCTGTCAAAAATAAAATTAAAAATCATTGAACCATGATCAAATTCAAACTTGACTACATTTTCCTGTGATATATCCATATGTCAAATGTGAGTTAAATGATAGCAACAGTTGCCAAGATATTGGACGGAAACTGATGATGACGGAATGACAGAATGACGGAACATGGTAACACTATATGCCCCAGCCATTTTATAGCGGGGGCATAAAAAGAAACTGATATTAAGCCGTGGCAAATGGACATATTAAAGTATCTTCAACACGGCAAAGTTGAAAAAGTCTGTAGACTGAGAGTGATTATCATTAAATGGGAACGATAATTGATACTGCTCTTTTACAAAATGATAATTTTATAACTATGTGGGGGAAAAACTCTAACGTATATTGAAAGCTTGAATATATCATGGAAATGTACGATATGTAACAGACACAACATTGAATTACCTTTTACCATGCTTAATAGTATATTGTATGGACTTGAGTGCAGACCATTATAAGAAGGCATAGTTTTGGTCTGCACTAAATGTATTGGTAGAATCACCAGCAATCTCAAGATTTAGGTGATTAGTATTACTTCTCTTTTAATGAGCTATGGTATTTTATATTTTGAATGTTAACATCTCGTTTTTTTCATATTTGGTGGGGACTTAAGTATTGGTATCATAATACAAAATCTATTTCGTCTGAATTAAATTGTGTTCTTTTTTCATCGGCTTTCCTTGTTTACCTTTTTTTGGTAATATTAATGGGTAGAATTTTTTTTGCGTACACAAAACTCACTTCGTCAGACATTATGTTCTGGAGTACTGATTTGAAGGAAGAATAAAACTTAATCATTTCTACAGTGACTGTTTTGTTATATATTCTATCTCCGAAGTATTGGATTATATAAAGTATCGCATGCAACATACGTTTTCTTTAGACGCAAGCTCGCGACATCTGTAAACCTATGATAACAATATTGGATGATAAAGTTATACCCTTTACAGAACTTTCAGTGAATATTTTGTGGTGTGTTAACAAAGGAGACATCTTTAGCCCCTTATCATCTCCATTGGATGTTAATGCATGTATAATAATTGTTTCTTGTACACTAGTACATTTCTGAACACGGAAATGATTTGATTTTGATAAGATTGAACGATTGGACGCTTGTTTGATTTGAATGATCCAGTAAAGTCATGATGTCGTCATAATCGCATATCTTGTTGGCTTGGATTTATTTTTAACAGAAGTCTTTTTCAACGCCGAAGATTTTTTTAAGACACAGATTGCTCCAATGACCATCTTGAATGAAGTTTTCAGGTTTAAATAAATTGTAACATGACTGCAAATTAATTAAGAATTATGGCGACTGCTGTTGAAGCACAAAAGTGAGTAGAATACTTGTTTTATATTTCAAATGACTATATTATGTAAAAATGTCGCTTCGTTTTCTATTGTTAATATTACTGCTGTTGTCTATTACCTCTGTTAATGGAAAGAATTGTGCTGGTATACTACTTAAAATGTAAATTTCATTGTTTATGCACTTTGTTCATCATCATAAAAACACTTTTTATTAAACAGCAATTGACTGTTGAAGGAAATCTATTATGTAACGGGATTATTTTTGGCAAAGTGCATTCATATAACTCACAGATATTTTACCTTCAAAATGGTGATAATTCCCCATTATTCTCATAATCATTTCACCAGTAAAACGGTGCACAATATAGTGTTATGAGTATTATGACAGCCATTTTACCTGCACCCATTGAACTCGTTGACAAATACCGTGTTAAATTGTACAGATTGGTATCAGTTTCATGTGTTGTGTTGTTATTTTCAATCGATGTTCTCGGTTCCCATTATTTACTTTGCTAATCGAGCCACTCCTCCAATATTTACTCGAGATTCATTCACAGGAGGAACTTACTTAATCAATACGTTCACAAGAAATAAGAGTAGATACTGTAATTAATGTAACAAAATGCTTTTCTACATGTTAATGTGATAGTATCAAATGATATAAACATATTTTATTGCCAAAAAAACAAACATATACATACATGTAAACAGTTACAATACAATGACATGGCATATTTGGCAAAAGGGTTGACCAACAAGTTCTCTCAATATTAGCAACGAGTCTTCCCTGATGCAGTAAATTACAATAACATATTTTACAAGAATGACTATCAGTTAGATAGAAGTAACAAATTGACAGAATCAAATATATGTTTCATCATAAAAGGGTTGTGCCGGAAACTTTAATTAAGTTGATGTTTCACTAGGAGGGAAGTATCACTAAGGAATATCATTTTGATTTGATTATATCTTTAATATTACTGCGCGTTTTTAAAGGCAATTTTAATTTATATAGTATTTTCGGTTCCGTTTGTTTGTTTGTTCGTTTGATTGATTGGGTTTTACGTCACACGACGTCATAATATGACGACGTTCCAGCTTTAATTAAGAGTGGAGGAAGACCTCAGGTGTCCTTCCGTGCATTATTTTAGGCACGAACGGGCACCTGAGTAGAACCACCAACGTTCCGTAAGCTAGCTGGATAGCTTTCTCACAGGAAAGAATCCAAAGTCCCTGTCGGGATTCGAACCCACAGCGGTAAGGGGCAAGTGGTTGAAGTCAACGACCTTAACCACCCGGCCGCTGACGGGTGTGACATGAGAATTAACGTAAGACACTGCCCGCACACATCTTAAAATAGATATTTACTCTGAGATTGAAGTGTATTTTCACGGAAAACATTTTATAATGTCCGTTAATTAAAGTTCTAGAGTTTTGTAAGACATACTTCATTTGATAACGTAGAGTGAATGTTGGATTTAGTATGATTAAAACAATTTGATGGTTTAATTTGATAAAAACCTACATATGAAAACATTTGGTTGCCATAGTTCCCGGTCATTCTGCCTTCTTCTGTGGCTTAATTGCATTTTAAAATTTATATCATAATATTTAAAATTATATTTATTCATTATTACATTATGTCATGTTGGCAGGCGTTCCCCAGGTCTTTAAAACAAAGCTCTCTTGATTGTCATTCTGTCTTCCCCATATTGGAAGAATGTCAATAAAAAGGAGAACAATTCAAATTAAAAAAGAATAAAAATAAAAAAATCAATAAGTATATTGTATTTAGATAATATTTTATTATACTGTGCTTCTCTTAGTTTACGGTACTTAACGCTTTGAAATAAGAAGGGAAACAATAAGCTAATGGTACAAAAATGTCATCTGTAGCATTTAGGTATTTTCAGATTTGATGTCTCCATGCGCATGTACAACCGGAACGCGAAAAAGCGAAAATGCAACAATGCGAAAATGTAACAATGGGAAAAAGCGAAAATGCAACAATGCGAAAATTTAAAAATGCGAAAAAGCAGTTTTATTTAAATTCTACATATAGTTCATGTAATACAGAAAACCCATCCGGAAACATATTAATAGTTCATGGAGAACAGAGGCCTTTAACTGTATAAGAGAAACCTTTTCTTTACACTAGTAGTTCACTGAAAACAGACATATTAACCGGACACTGATAGTTCAAGGCGAACAGATAGTTCATGACGAACTGATAGTTTATGGAGAACAGACACTAGAACCGGACACTAATTTCCAACTTGTAATAAGTGTATACGAATTTATTAATCCCCTTCCGCGCAGCGGAAATGTGATTATAGGAATGGCCTCCGTCTGTCAGTCCACCCGTCTGTCCGTCCGTAACAATTTCGTGTCCGCTCCATAACCTTTAAACAGCTGATTTTTTTAGTGATCACCATAATGAGACGATGTGCAGAGCGCAAAAATTTGGTTGCTACCCCCAAGGTCAAGGTCACACTTAAAGGTCAAATGTTAAAATTTAAAAAAGTCTTCATTTCATAATAAAAAGTCTGCATTTCGTGTCCGCTCCATAACTTTTAACCGTTGAAAATTTTTTGAAATAAATTGGCACAAGTGATCACCATAATGAGACGATGTGCAGACGGCAATAATTGGGTTGCTATCCCCAATGTCAAGGTCACACTTAAAGATCAAATGTAAAAAAGTCTTCGTCCGACCAGTACGTATCAGTGCGGTTTAATACGGACTAGTAGGGATACGCTACGGCTGATTTTTCCGTAGCAACCCTAAGATTACTTGTCCGACGCATTTATTGAAGTTATTAATTCATGATAAAAATGACACATTGCGCGCGCATTTATCAAGTTTTATTAGTGTACATATGTGCAGAGATACGTAAATAGGTAGACATATGTTATGGCTCCGATGTTTTACGTTCACCAATATATACAGATGTTTGCAATTACCTGCATACCTGTACCTCAATTGAGAATTTTGATAAGAATACAATCTTCTGCTTCCTAGATATATTGTTATTTGTGATAAAACATTACTTTGATTTACCCTTATAAAAGCACGTTTTACCTATTTCTACATGAGGTATCTCCAAGTTCTGTGTCCATAGATATTGTTAACTATAAAATATTTTGTATTCTCTTAACGTGCAAAATAATATGACATTATGCACAGCGTTCTTGGTTGTCTTTTTGTTTGTTTGTTTTGTTGTTGTTGTTGTTTTATTTGATATGGTATAATTTTTCGTATTTGGAGACTGAAAAATAATAATTGTTTACTCCCACCATTCTAAGTAAAGACGTGGTAAATATCGAAACGATATATGTGTAACGAAAATAAAGAATATTTTTTCCGGTTGTTCTGAGGATGGTTTGTCAATTACACTTTGTATGTAGTGATATAAAATACGTTTATGTAGATATAATAAAATATATATCTAATAAGATAATTGCATATTGTATTAATGTGATAATGACATCATTTTAAAGGTTATGTAATTCAAAACACACGGCAATCTGAATTATACTCGGGGACTATGCCCCTCCCCCTCGTACAAATCAGATAACCTGGTGTTCGATGTTCTTTCTATTACTTATTCCAATATAATATTAAAAAAGAAGAAATTTTACAACATCAAAGTGGTTACGGTTAGCCTGTAGTTACATTTTATTCTTAAAGGCACTTTTAAGGTGAACGGATCAATAACTAAAATAGCATTATTGATGTTTGTATGTATACATTGTACTTGTATATTATCGATCAAGGTATTATTTGTTTGAGGCACTTTGGTTCGGATGCGAAACACTTCATGTCTATATATTTTAGCAAAGTGATAACCTTTTTTCACAGATGGGTAACATAAATAATGCATACATTCCACTGTTAATGGAAAATGTCTTTCCGGAACAATTATTCCTAGCACAAACAGTTTTGTATGAATCATTTATATGCCTTTTTATCAAGTGGGAAATCTTAATTACCTTCGAAAGAGGTTTAAAGCGTGTCTTACATGTTTATTCTGTAGAATATTTGTAGAAATATTTACTTGTTACCAATTGTTTATTATTTTCACAATTGGTTAAGAATGTAAATTTGTTATATTAATTTTGATGCAACTTTAAGCTGATATGTAGTCGTATATCATATGTAGCACCATACGAAATATTAATGGAATACTATTTGCGCAGAAGTATGTCTTTTCATGTGTTTATTAATTTAAGTTCTAACAAAAGAACTTGCAAAGTATTCAGTTTAAGATCACTTAGTGTACACACTTATATACATGTAGTAGCTTGTAAAACTTGTTTTGTTTGCAAAATCGGCCCCGTATAATAGCCCTATATGTTTATTCAACGTAAAAATCGAGTTTCAAAAGGATTGAAAAACTGTACTAACATATCTACATTCAAACTTGGAGAAAGTTTCTTTTTTGTTTTAGTATATAACAATCGAGGCTACAACTTACAATCATATCTAAAAGTTATGATATATTCTTGTTTGATATTTGCCTAGTCTTGGGGCTGTTACGAACTTTGGTCTTTAATGAAGGCTATGCCGGTTGTATAAGAAATTTTAACCACCTATTACTAAAATGATGCATACGGGTATATTTTTTCATATCTTTGAACATCTTAAAGTCTTAAACATCATTTCGCATGTAACAAATTTCAAGAAGATATTTACAAAGTAAGAAAACAACAAAAGAAAAAAGCAACAACAACAACAAAATCTTGAAAGGAATGCACAGATGTGCAGGAGAAGATGAATATGTTGTACAACAATGTGTTATTGATCAAAGTTAAACAGCTGGTGTCCATAAGATTTGTTCAATAGTCCTCGCAGATAGTATTAATGTATAATAAGATAGAGTCGCAATCGGATTGTTTTTCTTGGGCTACAGATACATCCGTAATCAAACAGAAATTGCTTCTTTAAAATAATTGAAATAGGCAAATTTGCTTATATATTTAGTGAAAGTAAAGACCGTAAACATTTAGTTTAAGACACATTTTATTTCATAGAGTTTTTACAAAAGTGAAGATTGATTTTAATACATTTATTGTAAACGATGATTTTTGCCCTACGTTGTTTCAGTGTATATGTAATTTGACTTTAAGAGCATGTGTTCATATTCATTTCATGAGTCCTTTTTTCTATTTCGACTGGTAGTATACAGCATTTATACTAGAAGATTGTTAGTACTCTGGCCCAGTGTTCACTAATCAAGATCAAATGATCCTGATATTGTTTCTATTACTTTATAGAACTGAAATAAGTCGTATTTTGCTAGCATGAAATGGTAAATAAACAAAATGTAAAAAATGCTGATTTGCAGAGAAACAACCCTTTTTGGGATAAAATTACCGAATAACAAAACAAACACAAAAATAATCATGTCAAAATAAGGATCAATTTTAGGATCAATGTTTGGATCAACTGTGAAATACCCATATCTTGTAAATTAACAATAAATTTATTCTAAAATGTCATAAAATGATGTGTCAAGTCCAATATATTCAAGTTTATATTAAATGTTTAATCTCTAAAAAAATACAATGGAGAATATTTGGGTTATTAAATTTGATTCTGATCTTAATCGTGATCGAAAAAGGGATCTGACATATATAATATTTAAATATATAAATGAAATTGTTCGTGTAAATATCTTTTTATTATTAACAATGAAAGTTAAATACTTTTTTACCCTTTGAAAAAGTTCCAGTGCATCTGTTTTTAAATAATTTTTAAAATAGTATGTTTTTCGTATAAGTAACTCTCATGTATATTTATTTTTATATTTATACGATTCATTTTATTAAATGTCATTTCTATTATCATTTTCATCTTTTATTTTCCTCTTTCTATCTTTTTTGGAAATATTATAGAATGACTTTTCAATAAATTAATAAAATACAAATTCGTATTATGTCATTTGCTCGCAGGATCTTTTTTAAACGACTTGATACTGAATGTGGATCTTTCCACTTTAAAATGCACGAGATATTTTTATCAATAAATAACGCTGGTATTGGAAGAGAGGATAACCTTGATACTTAAACACTGCAGTGTGTGTTCTTCTTGTTATGTTATGGTATTTTCCTGTGTATTGGAGGAAGACTAGACTATTACATATAATTTCTCACCACTGTTCTAGGTCAACAACTCTCAACATATTTGCCTCAACAGCACACGACAGGAGGTGATTAATATGAAATTTATTCGCTTGTGCTTTTCCACTATTTCTGATGGATTTTAATCAATACAATTGAATACATTGCAAGAAAAATTCCGATATGAATGGACTTTAATCCTCGAGTTAGTGAGTTATATAGAGCTCTAAAACTTGTAAGATATGATGAATGTGAGTTTTGTAAACAATTCCATGTTCATCATTGTACTACATAGTGAACCGATATTACAAAAATATATGTGATTGAGTGTAGAGGATGAGATGTGACTGTAATGTACTGTATATGACAGGGATATAATAGGAAAATATATAGGATTTATGGCTGTATATCCTAAGATAAATAAATGATGGCGAACGTGAATGCTCCAAAACAACTACAGTAGGTACATTTTTATCCAAATGTATGTCTTTTAGTATGTTTTTACTATCCGTTGATAAAATGTGATGTTGCATACACTACGTATAATGGCAAAATGTGACCCATTTGAAAAGCAAACATGGCAAAGAAATGTGTCCATTTCTTTCATTTGCTGGATCACGTAGCAGTTTTACATGTGTCAATTCAACGTGCTTTTGTCATTTTGTTATGATAATAATAAGTTATATATTTTATTATTTTCACGTGCTTCCTTTGTATGTATATATTATATGTTATATTATAGAGGGTTGATGTCAAACAAATTTGACTTCATGTATGTATTTATATTTGTTTATATTTATATAATCATGTTTCGAATCAAACGGAAAATCGAAGTTTTTCTCCAGCTCGATCTGACTACATATAAATCAACACATAGCTAGCTGTACAATTCAGATCGATAATCCCTGTACTGTTTGTTGTTTGCTCAATATGATCAAATATTTATATTTCCCATTCAAACAAAAACATACGTTGATTTTTTTTCTAGATAGGGGATGAAGATAAATACATTTTTATTTTATGCGATAATAATTGCAATTGTTAGTTCGTCTATCATTTCAGTTTGGTTTTGCCTTATTTAATTCTAATTTAAGACTTGTGCAATTAAAGGGTATACATGTTCATATGTCTTTCTTATTTAATCATAGACTTAAAGTAAAATTCTAACACTCCTCGTGATTTTGTCACTATAGACAAAGAAGAAATCAAAGCACTGAAAGTACTGAAGTATACATTGCTTGATAATATAATCCATTTTTGTCATCAAAGCCATGTTGATTTTAATCACTGACCTCGAAAACAATAGGGGTCATCTTCTGACCAAGGTCAATGTCCCTAACAAGTGACTTACATGCACCAAGGCTTTTTTCTTCCAAAATTATTTATGAGACAAGGAAGATGTGATGTTCCATCTGTGTATTGCTAGGCAAGCTGATAGATGAGCAATAAAGAAATCATTTTTTGAAACACCCGTTAAATGGACTGCAGTATAGTATATTGAAACGGTCATATTGAGTCTCCAGTGAAGCTATCCAATAAAATACATGATCTGGCTTGAACTCTATACAAAGTCAATTAATTGAATCATCCTACAAGACTTAATTACCAAATTATAGTACGTCTATGTACTGTACTTTGATGCATTAATACATATATTCCGGTGTTTTGTATTAATCTCTACACATTAATTTTCAAATGCATTACTTTATCGTTTATTAATAAAAATGAAATCTATAATCAAAACAATTCAAATGTACTGTAATATTTTCATTATTCATTAATTGTTACATATAGTCTTCATATACAACCTTTCTAAGAAATTCATTTCTATTTGTCAGCAAGTTAACAAGGGTTTTTCCATAATCAGGCTGTGTTACCAACTTCTTAACTTTAGATGAACCATTGAGCTAAAACATTTTTTCTATTTTTTGGCTACTGTGACCTACTTCTGATTTTCAACCAAGGTGATCCATGTTCAAACTCGAGCAAAACCTGTCACACACATTCTTACGATGTTGTGTGACAATTGGGACAAAAGTGTGACCAGTAGAGTGTTAAAAAACTAAATGACCAGCAGAGTGTTAACAACTGTAATGTCATCGTCGGATACACATGGTTGATTAACATTTAACATGACATAATTGATAAATGTAAATGGTTCGGCCGTGGGTATCTGACGATGCTAAATGTGGACAGACCAGACTTGACATAAGATGGATGGCCGAAATTCAACAATCTAAAACCTCACCCTTAGCCAACCTATAAGTTTCACCACTGACTTTTTCATACTGTACTTATTACAAAAAATAACTAACATTTTACAAAGGTAATAAATTTTATGTAATAGTTATTCATTTAAACGGTTGAAAAATGTATTTTTGCTTACAAATATAATGCTATAATCATTCATTTAGACAGTTGAAAAAAATTATTTAATAGTAATTTTAAAAATGTCCATTTCATCGCCAGTAAAATGTGTGTGTTTTTTTTGGCTTTCCATGTTTTTGACGCTAGACCGTTACGTATCCGAAAAACACTTTCATACCGTATTTATAAAAATAATATCACTGACATTTTCCATTGCCCAGTAACAAAAGAAAGTAATAGTTATTCATTTAAAAGGTTGAAAAATAATTAATAGCGGCTCTTGTTTTAACTACGACTATTTTAACGCCCGTAGAAATGTGTTTTTCGGCTTTTCCATGTTTTTTTTGACGCTAGACTGTTACTTTGCCGAAAAACACTTTCATATCGCATTATATACAGAATAGAATCATTCTCTAATTTACACTGGTTGCAAAAAGAAAGTAAATATTAATCTTTTAAAGGATAGATAAAAGTAGATAAAACTAATTTTGTTGGAATTACACCAATTGTATATATCATCGATTTAAAACTGATATTATTGAACCCATTTCATTCTCTAATTTACACTGGTTGCAAAAAGAAAGTAAATATTAATCTTTTAAAGGATAGAAAAAAGTAGATAAAACTAATTTTGTTGGAATTATACCAATTGTATATATCATCGATTTAAAACTGATATTATTGAACCCATTTCATTCTCTAATTTACACTGGCTGAAAAAGAAAGTAAATTTTAATCATTTAAAGGATAGAAAAAAGTAGATAAAACTAATTTTGTTGGAATTATACCAATTGTATATATCATCGTTTTAAAACTGATATAATTGAACCCATTTCATCAAAGGAAGTGGCTAGCCATACGGGCCCGTACGGCTAGCCAAAAGGTCTAGATGTACGTGAGTCACGTACGGCTAGCCAGGGCACATTGTATTGTCTAGCCGTACGGCATTTTTTCAAAATTATATGAATGTCGAAAATGTGTATATTATTTTGTATCTTTAAACCGGTATTTTATCCAAGAATCTGAATTTGTCCACTTTAAATGCTCCACCATTTTTTCAAAAAAAGAATACGATGAAAATACAAGCGTTGTCATCTTGATCTTGATAAAAGTGTCAAAGTTACATGACGTATAATTATTCAAAGTACATTCGTTGTATATGTGTATGAAAAGTTATATTTATGATTAAATAATAATAAATATTTAAGTTATAATTAACGTCGTGTTTTTATGCTTATGATTTGTTGTTTTATTTGTATGAAAGTAAATTATTTAATCATTTTTTGTTAATTAAACACATGGAATAAATTAATCATATATATCACGATTTATATTAATCTTTATAACGGCCAAATCAAAATCAATTAGCCTAAATTAAAAGTGCGCTTCACGGAACATGCAAACTTTCCTTTAAAACTGTCAGTAATTGATTATTAGAGTCCAACAATAAATCAAATAACCATCAAAAACCCATTTCATCAAATAACCATCAAAAATTGTTTATATTGCTGAATTTAATCACAGCCTTAATATTTCTTTGTATTTTAAGTGTTTTTCGGTATTTTTTGGTGTTTTTCGGTTTTTCGGTGTTTTTCGGCAATTCCATGCACCCATTAATATAAGCAGATTAAAATAATTCCTATTTTCTGAACATAAATTTAATGTATTTATTTCTTAATGCTTACACTGATTTACAGTTAGTTTCAAATGATTATTTCTTATCGTCGAATCTTACCACACATGCCTATATTTAGCTCCGTGCTCTGGCTTAATCGTCAATATCCCAAGTTCGACGAATTGTTATGGGTCGAACGGTCGAGCGGCCGAATCTTTATTTTTACCCGTACTGAATCAGGCAATCTTCGCTGAATTTCGAAACATATTTCTTTTCAAAAATCTAAGGCGTACAAAAGTGAAAGGAAAATCAAGTGTAAAAAAGGTATTCAAAAGAATAGCTTACGAAATTTCTATTTTTCGAAGCCACGATAATTGCCAGTTTTTTCTTTATAAAAACAAACATTTTCCGGTATACGCTGGTAAATTTTGTTACGGAGCTCCATACTCATTTTGTAAAACATTTTTAGGGCAATTTCATTGCATAAATGTAAATCAGGAATGTTATTTGATTTAATATCTCGTCCCATTTATATAATTCTGACGACTTTACTATATTTACGATGTATTCATTCATGCTAGCAAGCGCATGCGTATATGCGAAGTTTAACGCGTAGGTATAAACTACGATTTTATCAATGAACTGTTATGTTTTGTTTTCTTTAAAGGAATGTAGAGTCTATTACTTCATGAAAATGAACGATTTGGAACTTTCAAAGCATTTAAACAACTTTGCAAACACTATTTTAATGATGTGTAATCGGAATGTAACGCTACTGCAGAATTAAGAACTAGTTTCTGTTGTTCGGTAACGCATTAACCTGTAACTATTTCTGAGATATAGCTTATAACTCTGTATACATTGCAAGCAATGTATACAATCAAAGCACAGAAGGCGCTGAATTTGTTTGGGTCTCAGAATGTAAGAAAGGTACAGGTTGTGAGATTATTTGTATAGTGCCACCAATGCTTTCCAGCGTTTTAATTGTAGTAAATTGGCTATAAGACTGATTGCAACACTGATGTTCAATCCAATGTTTATTTGAATTAAACAATTTGAAAAAAAAAATGAGTTGCCTTTACTGGGATTTGAACTCCAGGCCTCTCGCTCGCTTGTGAAAACCCTTCAGCCACGGTGAATTTATATGTGAACGGCCTGAAGAAAACCATATTATTCGATCTAAATTAGGGCTTGTAACGACTTTAACTGTTGTTTAACACAGATGTAAATAATCCTGGAGCTTATTGTCGATTCAAATATGATTGAGAATGGGAAATCCTAAATACAAAAGTACATAGGGGTGGCAGGAAAAAGTCAAATACGAATATGAAGTACAAGGAAAACAGTTCCATTAAATATTATCTGGCCCGTTAGTGTATTGGTTGGTGTACTTGTTTTGCATGCGGAAGGTCTTAAGTTCAAATCCCATATGGGTAATACTTTTTTCTAGTGTTAATTATTTAATAGTCTTTTAAGTGTTTTTTTTTAATTTTGCTCATTCATTTATAATTTATTTACTTGTTTATTTTTACATATATTTTTATTTATTTTACTTACGAGAGAGTTATAACACATATATAATAAGATACAATTCAATACAAATATTTCAGCATTTCAAGCAATGTCTTCGCCCAGAACGCCATTATGACATGTATAGCACAAATTCTCAACTGAATTGTAACACACCTAAGGTGTTTAATTTATATGCATGACAAAAAACACGAAATACCCGTGCATTGGAAACAATATATCATCAAAAAAAATGGAATTACTGGGATTTGAACCCGCACAAGTATGATTGAGGGACCATCGGTCTAACACTCTACACTACCGCGTCTCAATACAAAAGCTTTGCTCAATAAGTATTACTTTACTATTCTTGCACACTTGACTTACCTTTTTTGAAGTGCATCGATCCATACAATATTTACAACGGTTCCGAAATAAATAAACTTCAACAGTACTATAAGCATGTATATTTATAAAGAATCAAAGTGCTGCAAGTTCTGTGGTTTTTTCTGATCTTTGCAATTTAAATCGTACTGTATATCTGTATGTCTTTTCCTGTATAAGTTTATTTTTATGTATTATAATTCATTTTGCTAGGCACCAGAGTTTGATACATACGGAATTCTACATAACTAGAGTTGCATCAAAAAATCTTTTATGTTCATTTTTTACGACAGCCACACTTTATCCTTGCATATCATGGCTACTTCCTTTACAAAGACACTTAAAAAAGAATAAAAAAAAAAAGTTTCCTCGACTGGGATTTGAACTCCAGACCTCTCACTCACTAAGCGAGCGCGTTACCCCTGCACCACGGAGAAGTTATACAAACATTGTCTGAATAACATCAAGTCATTCTAAATTTAAACTTCCATTGCATTTCGGATTTGTAATCCTTATTAATTTCGAGGTATTTTGTTCAGGATAAACCTGTTGTTTAAAATTGAAGTAAATAATTTAGCGAAAATCTTCTCGCCCAAACAGTCCGACATGTAGAATCTATATATTCCACTACTCGGTTTGATATACATACTATTCAACTCCATTTCGACATCGCTAAAAATAGTATTTTCATTGATAAAATCATATTCATCCGCGTAATTTGTGATTGACATTTATTGACAATTCTATAAGCCAACGCTAATTTTAAACTTTTAATGCGTTGTAATTTGTTGGATTCTTGTAACAAAATAAAAATATTTCTTTCTTTTAAATCGCTAGTTTAAAGCTGTTTTGAGAACTACTTGTTGTTAGGTTTGTCCATGGAGTTGAATAGTGTATGTATATCTGTGGTTTGTCGTAAACTTCTGTGTCAGAGATTGAATGTCCGCTTTGTATTTACTTATTTTCGATCAGAAAATACAATAAAACAATATTAGAAATATTCGACCATTCGGGAATTATTTTGCTTGAATATAGATGTGCCTGTCTTTGACCATCTTTACGCAGTGATCTCCCCTGAATTTTTCGGCGTTAGTGTTACATATAAAGGGAAGTAACCGCTTCAAAAAAGTGGACTACTTTCGGCATTTGCAATTAACAGCATTAGACTCTGAAATTTCGCTACCATTATTTGTTTGGTCTGACGACCCAAACAAATAAAAACCGGTGTTAAACTGCCAATAAACACTCGTTAGGGACTACTTGTGTATGCGGCTGTTATGTTTTCTCCCTTATATTTTCAGTTCTTATAATTGTTTTCTTTTCATACAATATCGAAATAATATCTCACATACACTAACACCACAGATTTGACCCATATCAGTTAATAAATATTTTGACAAAACGGCGCCAATCAGTAAGCAGCGTAATGACGTCATGCTAAGTATACAACTCATTCATAAACACTGACGTCATTTCAAACATGCAAGGGTGATAAATTCGGCACTGATGTAAACACAATACAATCCATTCTAAGACGTAAGTTTTTATTGTTGAAAACTTGATAAAATAAATTATTTTCTTATTATTTCTTTTGTTTAATAATTTCTATATCTTAGCAACAGTAGGGTGAGAAAAGAAAATCGGCACCGTAAGTTATTTCCGCTTGATAAAATAACATTAGTGATCTTCTTTAATTTTATTATATGCCCGAAAGAATTTCGGACATATTATGTTATACCCCCTGGCGTCCGTCCGTCTGTCCGTCCGCACTCACAGGACAGTAATTATGTGGCTAGAGGGACAATAGGTAACTGTTCTTTCTCTTTGATGTCATTCATTCCGTAATGCTTTTATGTGGCTATTTTCTTTTGTGTGGCTAAAAAGAACAATAGAGAGAACAATAGAGTAGCCACATAATTACTGTCCTGTGAGAACGTCCGTCCGTCTGTCCGTCCGTCCGTTAGCAATTTGGTTTCCGGAGCATAACTTAAGTTCCATTTGGCCCACAATATTCAAACTTCATAGGATGATTGTCCATATTGGGTAGAAGACCCCTATTGATTTTGGGGTCAAAGGTCAAGGTCACTATGACCTTAAAACTGAAAACAGTTTCCGAAGCATAACTTAAGTTCCATTTGGCCTATAGTGTTCAAACTTCATAGGATGATTGTCCATATTGGGTAGAAGACCCCTATTGATTTTGGGGTCACAAGGTCAAAGGTCAAGGTCACTATTAGCCCGGGGTTCTATGATATCAAGGTACTTATCGTTTATCGGAAAATATTTAAATATAAATATCATAAATGAATGAGATTTTTCTTCCATCTTATAATTGAACCTTTTCCAGAACTGTTTGTCAAAAAATTATTTCAAAAGAGCCAATAAAAATGACATTTTTTTAAAATGTTTTCAATGTCTGCCATTTTGTGTAATTTCAGAGGAGGTTACTACGGTATCAAGGTAATCCCCAAAAAAGCAAGTATGGAAGGATAGATGAGTCAAAACTTTCAAGTAAAGTTGTGAAAAACTTCCAACAGTTAACTTGCTATAAAATTAAAACTATATGAACAGACTATATGTCAGTATATGTATTTAAAACATATTTTAATTGACTGTGTAAAAACCATTAAGGAAAATGGTAGTAAAATATGAAGGTTTTATAAAATAGTTTTTTTGCCACAAATATATTCATTATTCACCAAATTAAATTTATTGGCAGATGAAAATGAATCTAGTGTGCAAGTTTTACAAATATCAGCATCATCATGTGTTGCTTTTACTAGTAGTTTCAGAAAATTTAAATACCTTGATATCATAGAACCCTTGATATCATAGGAACCGAGTATACCTTAGAACTGAAAACAGTTTCCGGAGCATAACTTAAGTTCTATTTGGCCCACAGTGTTCAAACTTCATAGGATGATTGTCCATATTGGGTAGAAGACCCCTATTGATTTTGGGGTCAAAGGTCAAGGTCACTATTACTTAGAAATTTAAAACAGTTTCTTGAGCATAACTTAAGTTCCATTTAGCCCACAATATTCAAACTTCATAGGATGATTGTCCATATTGGGTAGAAGACCCCTATTGATTTTGGGGTCATAAGGTCAAAGGTCAAGGTCACTATGACCTTAAAACTGAAAACAGTTTCCGAAGCATAACTTAAGTTCCATTTGGCCTATAGTGTTCAAACTTCATAGGATGATTGTCCATATCGGGTAGAAGACCCCTATTGATGTTGGGGTCACAAGGTCAAAGGTCAAGGTCACTATGACCTTAAAACTGAAAACAGTTTCCGGAATTAAGTTCCATTTGGCCCACAGTGTTCATACTTCATAGGATGATTGTCCATATTGGGTAGAAGACCCCTATTGATTTTGGGGTCACAAGGTCAAAGGTCAAGGTCACTATTACCTTAGAACTGAAAACAGTTTCCGGAGCATAACTTAAGTTCTATTTGGCCAACAGTGTTCAAACTTCATAGGATGATTGTCCATATTGGGTAGAAGACCCCTATTGATTTTGGGATCAAAGGTCAAGGTCACTATTACTTAGAAATTAAAAAGTTTCTTGAGCATAACTTAAGTTCCATTTAGCCAACAATATTCAAACTTCATAGGATGATTGTCCATATTGGGTAGAAGACCCCTATTGATTTTGGGGTCACAAGGTCAAGGTCACTATTACCTTAAAACTGAAAACAGTTTTTGGAACATAACTTAAGTATCATTTGGCCTACTGTGTTTAAACTTCATAGTTTGATTGTCCATATTGGGTAGAAGACCCCTAATGATTTTGGGGTCACAAGGTCAAAGGTCAAGGTCACTTTTACCTTAGAATTGAAAACAGTTTCTGGGGCATAACTTAAAGTTCCATTTGGACCACAATATTGAAACTTCAAAGGAGGATTGATATTTGAAGGAGGTAATACTTTATTTTACTCCCATGTCTTACAAATGCTTCATCTTTACTAAAAAAATCACTTTCGGGCATATAATGCTCCGCCTAGCGGTGCTCTTGTCTTAGAATCGAAATAATATCGGTCTCAGCGGTGTTAATCGTCTATTTAACACCGGTTTTGTCGTTTTGATGTGAAAAAATTAACCGCCTTCGTGGTCAATTCCTACGCATCAAAGCTCCATTAAAATTCCTACGCATTAAACTCGGCATCGAAAGTAATCTCCGCTTGAAAAAAAACATTAGTGATCTTCCTTATTTTGTCTTGTTAGAATCGAAATAATATCGGTCTTAGCGGTGTTTTTCGGCTATTTAACACCGGTTTTGTCGTTTTGATGCGAAAAAATTAACCACTCAGACCTACGGCCTTCGTGGTCAATTCCTACACATCAAAACCGGTGTTCAATAGCCGATAAACACCGCTAAGACCGATATTATTTCTAAATTATATTTCGTCATTGAAGGCACATTATTCCTCAAAAATGAACAAAGTTTTCTTACGTAGAAAAAAAACATGGATTTAGAGAATGTTAGATGCGTATGACTCGAAGAAAGTAGAACTGAATGTGAAATTATTTGTCATAAAAGAAGCAAATTGTAAACAAAGTAGCATTTTGACTTCTATTACGTACTAAATCACAGTCGCTGTATTAATTCATAGAATACAACAGAAGCAAAATATAACTTGAGTAATTGTTAATTGAGTAGCCTTTTGGAAACTATAACAGAACCCCAAATTATAAAAAGCGCATTTGAGTAATGTAATTAAATTTAATTGAAGGGCATAGTGAACTCATGTATGCAAAGGTTTGTACATGCATAATTTAAGGATTCATTGATAATTGAAATAAAAGTAAAACATAGCGCACACCTTTTTAATATTTGTTTTGTTTTACTATCATTGTTTTTTTTTTTAAATTGGTATACGAGCTAAAAACTAGATGCTTCAATAAGATATGGATCGGGTTTTTTTTAATGAAATTCAAGGTTGAATTATACGCCAGATGTTACTTTACCTGTACATGCCAACAATCGATATCTGTAGTTTGTAATAGTCTAGGAAATATAAGCGAAAAATAACGTATAATACGGTATTACCGACATATAGTCTTGTTTCGCCTTTAAACAGAACATAAGTGGCCGTTACATTGTGAAGAATTAGATATGTATGTAATATTTTAGTTATACATGGGGTTTATTCTGCATGATGATAACAAGTTAAATGTTGATGCTGCATATCAAAGACGCCGCCAAATGATGTGAACAGTCACATGTAATGTACAAAATCTGAATTGAAAATCATTCTCTATTAAAGTAAAATATCCGAAGCACTAATCAATTTTTTCTCCATGTTCTTGTTACGTGTCTGAAAGTCTGAAATGTTTGTCTGTTGCGACAATGATTGAAACGTCTGGTCGAAGCAAAATAAATTGGATAACAAGAAAAATTGGAATGATTGGTAAACTTAAAATGAATTCAAGACAATATGTGCCGAGAAAATGTCCATTTAAATATCGGTGCGAATTGCATAATGTTGGTTCGAATGAATTTGAGGACGAACTGTCTCTTATTTTACAAATAGCAAAAATATGTCTGTTATATCAAGTAATAGTTATGAATAATTTGATATATATAATCAATTCTTAGTTACGTTTTGTTTTCTTATTTATAAAAGATTAAACTACTTGATTAAACTAAAGATTGCATTTTCGTCTAGAATCTAGGTATAGGACCACTAAATGTAGTAAAAAAATCAAGGTGAAAGATCACAGAATCCTTCAAAATAACCTAATGTAAATATTTGTGATACATTTAAAATAAACGTACATTTTCAATCAGTTAATCTGTTTTATAACTTAAATGTTAATCATTTTCATAAATTACATGGCGAACACGTTTTACCTGTTTTGCAAAAAAAAATTCCGCTGTGTCCGTATCGCCAATAAAATCTCCGTTGCGTATTTTAATGATACATGTACCTCTTGTTCTCTGCCCGACGATCGACTATAGACTGGCTCATTGGCACGTTATTTATTAGGTAGATAAAATTAGATAATTAAAAAAAGAATATGATATTTAAACATGGCACTATCATTTCAATTAAACGTTTATTTTAATCGTATTTTAAAGCTCTGTGACATGTTGTACATCAAAAAAAGCTATTTTTATCAAACAATGTGATTTTGTTAAACCAAGAAAAAAATGCACAAAATCAAGTCTAAAATTTTCCCTATTGCTATATGAACAGAAGATGGCGCGTGCACGCGACGTCTAGTAATATGTATTTTTTTCCCTGTCTTAACAAGACAATATCATTTATAATTTACGAAACTCCTCCACGTTGATTGTACATTTTTTGTTTAATTTTGGTATTATTTTAGTCATCCACAAAAAAGTAGTTTACATTTTTGACATTAGATCATACAAATAACTTTTTGTATCATTGATAACAATGCATTTAGTTCTGAATATTTAATACAAATTAAACCGGTGCTAGAGGCGTGTGATGTTTCATACAGAAAAAAAACGTAGGCATAACGAGGGCCGCGTACTAATTTTCTTAAATATTTCTATTTCAGAATAAGGGTGATTATGACATTTTTGTATTTATCAATATAAGTCTTGCGCGATTTTCAAGTTTATTTTTTATACAAGATCACATTAGGATAAACTAGTAAATATTTCGTATGCTATGTTATCGCACACCTTTGGGAATGTATAGGTCACGCGTTAAGCAGTAAGAATTATTTACAGCTGGTACATGTGCTTTTCTTGTGTTCTTTTTTATTTTTATGACGAGAGCAATTGTGTTATATAACATATGTTGAGTTCTAATCATGCTGATCTCGGAACATAATGTAACATCAAATTGTTATGTAACATCAAGGGATATCTTTGTTTTCCATAACGATATTCTGCTGTATTGTCATATATTTTCCTACTGTTATTTACTATCATGAGCTGAAATACGATTGCTATTGTAAATTGATTTTGAAACTTAGAACAATTGTGTTAATATAACCATAAATAAAGAACTGCATGTTTACAAGCAATGTTGATGTTATCAAACCAGAAGCTTAATCAAATTTTGGTTTTAAGATAATTACATAAAACATGGTCTCAATGTTTAAAAAGAGGCAATAAAAATGTGAATGTACAGGCAAATATCTCCAAAACTTTGTACTTTATCATTATTGTTAAAATGTTTCGTTCTCCATCGCCTACCATGTATCATATACAGTGCCCTCCAAAAGTCTATCGACAGTCATGAATATTCACGAAATTTGGTATAAAATTTATTTTATGTATTGAAAACTTAACAAAAACATATATTTTGTGTGACTACCCCGAGCAGCTAAAACAGCGTATCCTCGGGATACATTTCATAACATTTTAGAACCTTTCAACAGTCACCTTACCCCAACATTTCCTGACATTTGCAGCCAATTCTTGCATGTTGCGGTGTTGCTTGTGATTGAGAGAGACCTTAACATCAGCGACAGATTTTCAATTGGGTTCAAGTGACTGAGGGGGGGGGGGCAGTTTTCCAGGCATCGAACATCATTTGTAGTATGCCATTCTTTCACAATCTTGGCTCTCTCTGTGGCATGGTGCACCATCATCTTAATAAAAGAAGTCATCTCCATAACCTAACAGATGAGCTGATGGAATTGCACTGTTGGCCAAATTGTCATGGTTTCCTACAGAGTTTAAAGTTCCTTTCATATATTTTAGTTCCACGGTAACTCATAACATCCTATACCATAATACCACATTGACAGTAGGCACCACACACTTGTCAAAAAGAGCCTCTCCTCGCCTTTACCTCACATAAACTATTCTTGCATATCAGATTGGCGTTTCCGTTAGTTTTACACATGCCGAAAATTTCATCTGGCATTGGGGTGCCAGATGAGTCGCGTGCCATACAACAACGTCATTTTAGCGCATTTTATGAATTGACCGCGTTAAAATGACGTCATTTCGGTGCATTTAAAAGGGAACTATGTGTTAAGAATGACGTCAATTCGCCGTTGTTATTAAAGTTGTAAATTCATACGCTATTCTAGAAAATAGTTATGGATGAAATGACATTCATTTCCATTAACAAATATCTTATTGCGGTAAACCATTTTATATATGAAAGAATATAGCAGATTATTTAATTTTACCCATGAAATATGGTGCTATATCAGTCAAATATATTTCATATTTTTTAAAAACAAATATGAAATATAAATATGAAAGTGGGCGGAGTCAAAACTCATATTTATTTTAAGGGACTTCTTTCGCCATTTTGTTTGAAAAATCTAATAAATACAAAACAACTTTTTGCTGAATTTCGTTTTGAAAACTATCTAGAATGATAGAAAATGGTCTAACTAAGAAAATAAATCCGAACACCAATATCTTTAATTCAGTCATTAACGCTGTACAGACGTTTAAAGAGTTGTTTACGTGACGTCACAATGTAGCGCTAAATATCGCGTGCAAAACAAGACAATAATTATATTACGGCGCGCTGTACAATTTCAGTTGCGTAGCAAGCAAGAGGGTTCGTTACCATTTTTCTTTGATAATGAAATTAAATAAAAAGGTTATTTTTTCGTTTTTCGTAAAATATGGTATATATTTTCACTCAACATGATAAAATTCCACATATTTTCACCCGCCGTCCCGGCTCGTGAAAATATGTGGCATTTTATCATGTTTCGTGAAAATATATTCCATATTTCACTCAAACGAAAAAATATCCTCTTAATATGCAAGAAAAATATCTGACATATGTTTATGGTTCAGATCGAAATATCCGTCCCTCGGATACCCGCCCATGGCCGGTAACTCGGCAAGCCTCGTTACCGCCCAATGGACGGGATACACTCGGGACGGATATTCCGATCCGAACCGTAACATATGACAGATATTATTAGTTCATCGCTCTAGAATATGTTGACTTTGCTTTCATCACTGAACAATGCTGTAGACCAGTCAACTCAAGTTCTGTTAGCATGTTGTTGAGCAAATTCGTGTGTAAAGGGGTCAACAGTGGTGTTTTGGTCGCTAGATGACCATTGAGTCCTACTGCTTTCAGTGGAGTTACAAGCACTAACACCACCTGCTTCCCAGGATCTTTTTAGCTCAGGTACAGTCAGTTTTCGCTGTTGTAGGCACTCCCTGATCATCATCCTGAAGAAGCTCTTGGTTGACCAGATCTTGGCCTGTACTGGTGATTTCCTTTGACTTCAGCTCGTTGGTCAATCTTGTACACTGCCGACCTAGAACAGAAATAAGAAAAGAGTGTCAAATGCATGTAAAATCATATTGTATTACAATAGATAAAAGAAAAATGAATTTGAAAATTAACTAATGTAGGAATACGCAAAAAAGCAACTAACCTTGCAATTCCCAGGACGTCGGCAATTTCAATAGCTGAGTGACGATTTTCTCGTAAAGAAACACATCGGATTCTGTCCTCGAAAGATACCATTTTAATTGTATATTCGGCCATGTTTCATACACCAATAACTCAATTTATCAAAGTAAACCAGAAATGTTTACACAGTTACTGCTACTATTGAATTGTGTTGAAAAAATGCTTTTTGTTATATTTCGGATTTGATATCAATTCATCAATTAAAACCCTTTAAACATCACCCATAAACCATGTTTACCTAATACAGGGAAGTTATAAGAATTGACTTTTCTACCATTTTCATTGAAAATAATACATTTCTTTGATATTTTTTGGACTGTCTCCAGACTTTTTGAGGGTAGATGTACATGAAACTGTGTAAGCATTTATATCTTTTTGTCATCGAAAACATACATTATCGTTCATGTGTGAGAAAAAATGTTTATTATATAGAGGATATTTGTTTGTTTGTTTGTTTGCTTGTAAGATGAAATTTTATTTCATCAGTGAGCTTTAAAAACGGTATTCTCACGAGTTCTTAACTTTAAAAATTAAAATCTGTTTTCCCCACTGGTAGCTTCATTTAGTCGAATTTCCCATAAAATACAAGAAGTCTTGGGCTGAAAAATAAGTTCGACAATCAATGTTAAATGACGATGATATTATTCATTTTATTCAAATGATCGCTTGTTTTAATAATAAAAACAAACACTTCTATAAGGAGGAAAAGTCAAACCATCCATCCTTATTTCTGTTACTTACGGCGAATTTATATTAGACCTGGCTATGTGAAATGTAAGCGGCTGCCATTTTTAAAAGTTGTGTATTTCACGGGAGGAAAACAATTGTGTTTGATTCATCATTTGGATCTGTTAGTCATACATCTTTTTTAGAAGAAAGAAAAAACTTATTTAAGGACTGATACAGACAATAAATAAGTGTTGACAGATGTGTAAACATTCAAAAGCGGCTAGGAAATTGGAAAACATGGAATTTTTGAAAGGCTGCCTTACGAACGCTGGGTTGTTTACTTTTTCTTCGCGCTGATGGCTGTCATTGCTTTTCAAGTTATTAGGCAGTTATTGCTCGTAGGATACTTAAATATGCCCCAATGTCATCAAGAGCAGTATTGCATGTGGAAGGAATTGTATTTTTCAGACTGTAAAAATGAAACAAAAATATAGAGACGATATTTGGTTATTGGTAATTTGAATGAATGGAAGTAAGTAGATCTACTAAATTTTCTTCTTTTTATTACTTTAAAAATTTCAGTTATTTATCAATTTCAGCTTTTCTTTTCTCTAAACAGCCCTGACAATGTCAGAATTGTCAACAGTAATACAATTGAGGAACCACATGGGGAAAATCTTAAAAAAAAATGTAGTCTCATCATTGAAAAGTTGAAATTATATTTTAATAATTTTCACTGTGAAATTATCAAATATAATTTTCATGGATAAATCAGTAATCCACTGAAAAACATAAAATAAAACAGTATGTGAGCAATACAACATAGGTCAATGGTATTATAACGTTTTACATATGATAATACTTTCTGGTAGAAATTAACAATCTCTTTATGTGACAAGTGTGTGTCAATGCTCAATGATTAAACCTATCACATTTCCAATACAATGTATGTGATGAATGTGCAAATATACGTGAATATATGTCACACCTGCGTGACAAATGTTATCCGTGCTAAATATGCTCATAAAGAGCATAATAACCCTGTCAAACGATTTAATACGAAGAGATTAAGGCCAAGTTACTTGTTTTAAAAAAGAAGATAAAACAAATTAATTTTGATGTGCTTAAAACGTAACAAAACAAACAAACATAGAAACAAATATTGATTCTAATCGAATTGTTTTATCTACTGTGTTGATTTTTGTGATGCATCTACAAGGTAGTGGCGACATATAGGGATCACTTCTCTGTCGTCTGCCTGTCCGTACAAACCCAGAGGTACTTGCGTGACTTTGAGAACAATGGATAACAGTAAATTCTCTTTGATCCTATTCATTCCGTTTTTAATTGTGTGTCTTTTTTTAAGCCTTGTGTGACTAAAAATGGCCAAAAAGATCAAGGAAAAGTCACATAAGTACCATTTTGTGAGTACGTCCGTCTTTCTGTCCGTCCGTCGGTCACAAAAACTTATCCGGACAACTCCTCATAAACTACTAGTGCAATTTCATCCAAACTTTACAGAAATGATCAGTACGAAGTCTAGTTATGCATATCGTCGGCATTTTCCGGTTCAGTGATTTAGGTCAGAGTTATGGCAATTTATTTATTTTTATTCTTAAAGTTTGTCCGGACTTCTCCTCTAACACCACTTATGAAGTTTCAATGAAACTTTTACAGGATTAATCGATAGCTCAAATACTTGCGCATATTACACAGTTTTCGACTTGAATGATTTTGGCCAATAATGGCCCTTGAATATAAAGGTGTAAATAAAGTTTGCCCGGACTAGTCCTCTTATACCACTAATGAAATTTCAATTAAACTTTACAGGATTGATTGGTAGCTCAAGTACTTAAGAATAATACACAGGTTTACGCTTGATTGAGTTTAAGGCTTCAGGAATAAAAAGGGTGTTTTTTTTGTGTTGCCAGCTACACAAACGCTAGTCTGGACTACTCCTCAGAAACTATTGGTGCAATTTCATCAAAACTTTTAAAAATTTTCCAGACTACTGTTCTGACATGCTAATGATTTTTGGGTCTCCTACTACACTGTAGCCGCAAAATGCAATTGGCTATCACAAGGCAACACCGTTCTTTTAATCATTAAAAACAAATGAAAGATAAGTAAGAAAAATAACACATTGTTAATCTAAGTGTCACCGTCACGTGAATAAAAATAGTGATGTGTTTTATCTCTAGCAAGCTTTGTCAGTTTGGTTTAACTATTTTTCACGTAAATTAACCATGACATAAAATTTTATCGATCAAGAATTTTCGATATAATACCTTATAAAACTGTTTGAATTGGGGTTGTTTAAATTATTCAATATAAAGTGCTATGGTAAAACACATCTGATTATTAACTGCCAGTTCAGCGTTGACCCTTTTACATTACTATATTACCTTAGAAACGGGAGTAACATTTCGCGCATGAGCATTCTGTGTATGGCAAAATGCGATACCGAAAGAAAACCACTAAAAACTAAATATGTGTTCATGTACATGCATTACCTTTTGACCTTTTCAAAATGATATTTAAATTCGTAGATAATGTTCCTCTTCTAAACGAACATGTCGTGTTTCGATACATGAACTCAATTTCTAACACCTACATCTATACATAGCCGGTATTAAATTATATTTAGGACATTCCTATTGAACACCCCTCTCTATGGTAAAAGGTTCAGAGAAATAACCATTATTAAAAAAAATGATACTTGATATATCAGTGTAATAAAATTTGACCCATTATATAAAATCTTTATTAAAATTAAACTTTTCAAGCGTATTGAAAATGAACTGATGGCTAAATCTGTCAAATGATTCCTTGTAATCGAAAATATAATAGAAAGCATTTTTAAAAATCTGCTCCTCTAGAACTAAAAGGCATTAAGCAAAGATATTTTGCAAAAGGCATTGTCTTGTGGATTGGTCAAAATTCGCCTCGCCGGAGGGGTAATGTGTTTTCCTTATAAACATAGACATGTAGTAAAAAAATAATTTGTTTTTTACAAGGGCTAGAGCTCATATATTTAGCATGAAACATTGTCTAGTAAAGCCCTATTAAGATCATTCAAATTATAGCTTTGGAGTCAAAATTGGCCCTGCCCCAAGAGGTCATGGCTTTTCTTCAAATCATTTCCCTTGCTATAAAATAGTAAATCAATGAAAGGGAAACAACTCACATTGGAAAATCTTTTATACGTGTATATGTGTACATGTTATGCAATATTTTCTGGAAAAAAAGAAAAGAAAAAAGATTCAATAGCTGTGAATTATCTTAAGGTCCTGACCTCTAGCAAGAGAGATGTTTTCAGAGATATTTATGAAATGATTTTAGCATATTATAAGGACATTATGATTCATACAATGTACACTTTTTGCTCTTGTAAAGGAAGGTAGTATAGATTTGTTAATATTATACATTGATGGTTTTAATTAGTAAATATTTTTTATGTTTTCAGAAAAACGTTATGTTTAAGCTTCAATTCGATTTATGATAGTATTTACGAAAAATAATTGTAACTGTATTTAAAAGTTTAACACAGCTATATAAATGTCTAAATTTTTATGAAGTAAGAATATTTTATTTTTTGAATGAATTAATAATAGCATTTGTACACATTTGACATTGACTCCCAAATTCACTCGATACTTCTGCATTATGGCGAAGTTGATTTGTATAAAAACAATAAAAATCTACTTCTGTTTATACTATTTAGTGTTTTACTTATTCGTTGCCATAGCATTTTTTTCACAAATGCAATCTTGTTTCACATAAAATTGACTTGACTTATACGATTATAAAGTTTTCTGTTGTTATGTGTACATATTGTACTAAGTTATGGAAAATGTCCACTTAATAAAGTCACGGTATTTTTCGAAAATTATTGGGTTTATGTAAGATTTAAAAAATTTAGTTTCAATTAATTAATCAATTAATGACGGATCTACACAAAGAAACAAAGCCTTCTCTAATATCTCCTTAGTCAATTGTCTTTAATAATATGTAAGCACACACGTGTAGAAATGTCAGAATTACCTCTCTCATCATGAATAATAATTATTGTTTTCACACAGGAAGGATTAGGGTCATGGCCAACTCTTTAACTATGGGTTTGCCCATGCAACAAGTATAAACACAAACCGGCTAGCACATTTGTGCAACTGTTAAATTTATAATTTTAGTTTAATATTCTATATCATTCAATCCATTAAACTATAAACAATGAATAATTTCAAAAAGGGCAAAGTTCGTTGTACAAATTAGGCGAGTAAATACTTAATTATAACCATGTGCAACTTGAATGCGGTGTGTGCTTTTCATGTTTAATTGGGTCTGGTCATGTGTAAAACTATAATTTGCTATACACATATACATTTGTAACTGCAAGTATTCCAAACTGTAGGTTAGCGATCTAAGAATGTGTGTTATTTGATAGTTGGAACTAAATGTCTCCATATTAGTAGTTAAATTACATGTAGATAAAATCTAATTACTTTTGAGAGAAAACATCGAATATAACATATTGTTTTTGTTCATATTTAAATATATTTTTGGCAAACAGTTTTTTTCATCAAGTGTAAATGAGTGACTTTAAATACATTTGGCACAAAGTTGTTAACCTTATGTAAAGAAAATGACCTACATATTGTTAACGGTAGATTAGAAAATGGAGATTTTACATGCTTTACTGTTAACCGTATTTCCACAGGGGCAAGTGTAGTTGATTATTTAATTACAAATGTTAAGAATTTTGATTTGTTAGACTATTTTAATGTTCTTGACTTAAATGAACATAGTGACCATTGTCCTCTTAATTTTGCTCTTAAATGTGATATGAATGTTTATGAAACTACAACATCTGATAAAAATTACATTAACAAAATTGTATGGGATAGTGACAAACATGAACAATTAAATAATTGTTTGAATGAAAAAATACATGTTTTCGAAAATATCGTAGATCAATTTGTAAATGATGAAAAGAGTACTGATGAAAGTATTAACGCTCTTACTGAAATAATTCAAGAAATTTGTTTTGAAAATTTTGGTAAAACATTCATTTTAAAGCCATGTAGTAAAACTTTTGTAAGAAAAGTTCCTTGGTTTAATGAAGAATGTAAGAAGGCAAAAGCTGATTTTTATAACAAAAAACGTATATTTGATGCTGATAAGAATGAAGTGAACAGACGTATATTTTTAGAAAGCAGAAATGCTTTTTGTAAGGTGAAAAGGATAAGTAAATATAAATATAATAATTCAGAAAAATTTAGAATTAATGAAATGAGCAGAAAAAACCCAAGAAATTTTTGGAAGTTCATAAATAAATACAAGAAAAATAAATCACCAGAAAATAACTTATCTGAAGATGATTTTTTGCGTCATTTCTCAAACCTATCTTGTAATTCTGAAAGTGAGTCCGAGCATATCACTGATAATGGTTCAAGTATTAATATACATGAACTTGATAAACCTTTTGATGAAAATGAAATTCTGAAAACTATTTCAAGTTTGACAAGAAACAAGAGTAGTGGCATAGATAATGTGGTACCGGATTTTTTCATCGATGCTAAGCATTTTATTTCACCCTTTCTTGTTAAATTGTTTAATAAGATTTTTGAAAGTGGAATTTATCCTGAATCTTGGACTAAAGGCACCATAGTTCCAATATATAAGAAAGGAGATCCTACGAACCCCAGTAATTATAGGGGAATTACTTTGATAAACTCGATGGCTAAATTGTTTTCACTATGTTTGAGAAATAGACTGAATAAATGGTGTGAAAATGAAAATGTTTTAAATGATATACAATTTGGTTTTAGAGATAAACGTAGTACTGTAGATTGTGTTTTTATTCTTCATAGTATTATTCAAAAGGTTTTTTGTAACAAAAATAAACTTTACTGTGCTTTTATAGATTACGAGAAATGTTTTGACACTATTACCCGTGATTCATTGTGGACAAAGTTAGTAGAAATTGGTGTAAGTTGTAAATTTGTAAATATTGTTAAATCACTATATGAGAGAGTCACGTCATGTGTTAAAATATCATCTACATCTAAATTGTCTGATTTTTTTGAAATGTCACTGGGTTTAACGCAAGGGGAACCACTCTCACCGTTGCTTTTTATACTGTTTGTTAATGATGTTAGTGATTCACTAGATTTTAATAATTTGTCAGATAGTGACTTACAGCAACTTTCAGTATATCTTTTGCTTTTTGCCGATGATATAGCGGTTTTTACAACGGACAAACACAGTTTACAATCCCAGTTAGATAGTATATACATGTATTCAGTCAGATGGAAATTAAAAATTAATGTGAGTAAGACAAAAATATGTGTATTTGAAAAAAGAAAACAAAGACATGATTTTGAATGGTTTATTAATAATGAAAAAATTGAAGAAGTTGACAGTTTTTGTTATTTAGGCATTAAACTTGTTAAAACAGGAAATCTTCGTTTTGCTGTTAAGGCCCTGTGTGACCAGGCGCTTAAAGCCATGAATAGTTTATTATCTCTTTTTAAAAAGATTAGCATTGATTTAAAGACCAAACTAGTATTATTTGATAGACTTATTGTTCCCATTTTATTGTATGGTTCAGAACTTTGGGGAATATACAATTATAAAGAGATTGACAAGTTACATATTAGGTTTTGTAAAATTATCCTGGGTGTTAGAAAACAAACTACAAATGCTGCTGTACTAGGAGAACTCGGGAGATTCCCGTTATCTATTATAAGTATTGAACGTTCCTTTAAATATTGGATTAAACTTAAGAAACAATAATAATAATTCTGTTTTGTGTGACATTTTTATACAACAATGTACACTATCACAATTAAATGTTAATAATTGGGTGTTTAGAATTAAACAAACTCTTGACAATCTAGGTCTTTCACATATATTTGATATATTTAATCCTAATTTGAATTATTTTTCTATCATACAAAGACGATTGCGTGACCAGTATATTCAAGAATGGAGTTCAAGTTTAAATACCTCGCGCAAATTAGAATATTATGCAAAATTTAAAAATGTGTTAGAATTTGAACCTTATCTTAATAATATTGTCAACGATATTTCTAGAATCCAGTTAACTAGATTCCGTGTGTCTTCGCATAATCTTGCAATTGAAACTGGTAGATTTAATAATATAGAGAGAAATGAAAGATTGTGTTTATTTTGTAATCAGAAACAGATTGAATCTGAATATCATTTTTTATTGATTTGTCCAAAATATAATAATATCAGAAAAGATTTACTTCCAAAATATTATACATCTTGGCCTTCGCTTAATAAATTTGTTGCATTAATGAATAATAATAATAAAACTATTCAAGTAAAATTAGCAACTTATATTAAAGAGGCGTTTAAAGTAAGAACATTGGCTATTGAGCTAAATGAATTTCTACAGACAAACAGTGCTTAATTGTAAATTTATTTTCATTGTATTGTAATGTTTATATGTTATGTGTTTGATTAATCATATGCATTTGAATTATTATTGTACATTTATATGTTATTTTGTCTTGGCCATATTCTATAATTATTTACTTGTAAATGGCCAAAGGCATATTTATGCCGATTGCTAAATAAAGATTGAATTGAATTGAATTGAATTTAAATGTGTTCTGTTTCCTAAAGAAGTTAGAGGTGTCATAAAACTTGAGTGGTTTCAGAATTGTTTTCCTTTCTGTTCACTTTCCATACATACATCTTAAGACATTAGCCGTCTCCTTTTGTGCATTACAATTTACAAGCAGGACTGATGCAATAAAGCACGTCAATAATTGGATCAAGGTGAGCAGATTAAATGTCAGTACCATTTCATTAGCTTAATCAATATGCAAATATTCTTAAGCATGCAGCGACAGGAATAATTGCTTTTCTGTAATTATCGCATATCAATTCAAATGTTTTGCTTTTTTTTACAGTTACAACTGGAAACATCTTATGTTGATGTGTATTTCGTCAGATTTATTATGATGCTTCCCCTTGATACATTTTACTACCGATTTCTCTTTTTTTTCATTTCTACATGTTTCGTTAACTTTTTAAAACTTTTTTTAAATCTTCAGATATTTTTGAAGTAAAATACGACTTCATGGTTTCTCTTTTGACATTATTGTTTTATTTGAAAAAAGGGAATATACCAATAGTGAGTGTTTTTTCTTTCTTTCCATGGCTTAATTTATACCAGAACTATTTGCAAGCAGTAGAGTATTTCAGCACAGCCGGTCTATAACATAAAACATACAAGTACGATAAATTTATTGAACGCATAGACTAGTATAAAATTATAAAAGTATGCCAAAAGGGAAATTGATCCTGTCAGAGATTGCCATTGAATCATTGTTGGGGAATTTCCTTCTGCGATCAATTTATAGTTAAATAACACTGTTCTTGGAAATTTGTCCAAAATGTTGATACTACGTGGTCAATGTCCTGTCTAAATGAATCAAAATACAGCTCTTGTCCAAAACATGTTACCTTTTTTGCCAACTATAGATTGTGAAGCTATGTGCACTGATAGACATAATTTAAGACGTACATAAACACAGACGAGACATTATCAATTTGTCATATCGGGACATAGAATACACCGACAACCAAACACACAATACCGACAACCAGCTATGGGGCTAAACATACTATACCGACAACCAGCCATGGTGGTAAACACACTATAAGACAACCAGCCATGGGGGTAAACACACTATACCGACAACCAGCCATGAGGGTAAACACACTATACCGACAACCAGCCATGGTGGTAAACACACTATACCGACAACCAGCCATGGTGGTAAACACACTATACCGACAACCAGCCATGGGGGTAAACACACTATACTGACAACCAGCCATGGTAGTAAACACACTATACCGACAACCAGCCATGGTGGTAAACACACAATACCGACAACCAGCCATGGGGTAAACACACTATACTGACAACCAGCCATGGTGGTAAACACACAATACCGACAACAGCCATGGGGTAAACACACTATACTGACAACCAGCCATGGGGGTAAACACACTATACCGACAACCAGCCATGGTGGTAAACACACTATACCGACAACCAGCCATGGTGGTAAACACACTATACGGACAACCAGCCATGGGGGTAAACACACTATACCGACAACCAGCCATGGTGGTAAACACACTATACCGACAACCAGCCATGGGGGTAAACACACTATACCGACAACCAGCCATGGTGGTAAACACACTATACCGACAACCAGCCATGGGGGTAAACACACTATACTGACAACCAGCCATGGGGGTAAACACACTATACCGACAACCAGCCATGGGTGTAAACACACTATACTGACAACCAGCCATGGGGGTAAACACACTATAAGACAACCAGCCATGGGGGTAAACACACTATACCGACAACCAGCCATGGTGGTAAAACACACTATACCGATAACCAGCCATGGTGGTAAACACACTATACGGACAACCAGCCATGGGGGTAAACACACTATACCGACAACCAGCCATGGTGGTAAACACACTATACCGACAACCAGCCATGGTGGTAAACACACTATACCGACAACCAGCCATGGGGGTAAACACACTATACCGACAACCAGCCATGGGGGTAAACACACTATACCGACAACCAGCCATGGGTGTAAACACACTATACCGACAACCAGCCATGGGGGTTAACAAACTCACGACTGCTGTTGTCAATACTGCAATTTACTTCGAAGAATGAAGGAATACACATTAATTACTGATAAGTACAAGTATCAGATATCTAGTTGTATTTATTATTTGATAATTTTCATTTGTGTTAATTTATCCTGTAATTATTGTTATTTAAATTACCGTTATGTAAAAATAATAATAATAATAACAAAAATAATAATAATAATAATGATAATGATGATAATAATAATTTTGTCTTTAGATATCAAATGTTAACAACCGAAAGAAACATGTGCAATTTTTAAGAAAATGAAAAGAAAGGGCTCGTGATATAGGCTCTTTTACTCTGAAGGTTACAGGTTTTATACAGATGTACGTACATAAAGCATTTGCTTGTAAAACTTTTAAAATAGAGAAAAGCAGAATCCCTAAAGAAAGCTCAACACGGCAAAATTGAAAATGTTGCAGACACGGTTTGATTGAGCCTGAACATAGACACAGGTGGCAGTATCAGTGTTTGGACACCCCACCCCTATCTGCCCCTGGACCCCTACTACAACCCTGAAAAAAAATAATTCAACACTCTAAGGCTTACTATAAGGTAACCGACGTATGAACACATCTGTGGATGTTTCTAAATTCTAAATTTTGCCATTCCATGTTAAATGTTGAATCCTGCTTAAGGGGCGTGGAGCGGCGCTCGCATTTTCCAGTACCGTCTATGTACACAGGTGGCAGTATCAGTGTTTGGACACCCCACCCCTATCTGCCCCTGGTTCCCTACTACAACCCTGAAAAAAAATAATTCAACACTCTAAGGCTTACTATAAGGTACCAAATACAAAATCACCGATGAAATTAAATAAAAAAAAACATTTTCCACTATCAAAATAATAGTTATAGAAAGGTGAAAAGCCTACTATATGTTCATTTGCCAAACAATGTGGAACACGGGAAATCGTCGTTTCGGCGACTGAGGCGCATTCCGGTGGGATTTCGCTGCATCATTCATTAACATCAATAAAAAGAACTAGAATTCCACAGCCTATCTAATCCAAGTCCAACGAATATCACTATCATTCCGATTTTTTCTGTTTCACGGTATTTTTTGAATTGTCGTAGCCATTTTGCAGTCTGATACCTGGGTTGAAATACGCGATCTGATTGGACGAGCCAAATTGGACGTCCAATCAGATCGCGTATAACACACAGGTATCAGAATCCAAAATGGCAACGACAAGTAAAAAAATACCGTGAAATAGAAAAAATCGATAGAATATTGATATTCGTTAGACTTGAATTAGATAGGCTGTGGAATTCTAGTTCTTTTTATTGATGTTAATGAATGATGCAGCGAAATCCCGCCGGAATGCGTCTCAGTCGCCGAAACGACGATTTCCACATTGTTTGGCAAATGAACATATAGTAGGCTTTTCACCTTTCCAAACTATAATTTTGATAGTGGAAAAATTATTTTTTTTTATGTAATTTCATCGGTGGTTTTGTATTTGGTACCTTATAGTAAGCCTTAGAGTGTTGAATTATTTTTTTTCAGGGTTGTAGTAGTGGACCAGGGGCAGATAGGGGTGGGGTGTCCAAACACTGATACTGCCACCTGTGTACATAGACGGTACTGGAAAATGCGAGCGCCCCTCCACGCCCCTTAAGCAGGATTCAACATTTAACATGGAATGGCAAAATTTAGAATTTAGAAACATCCACAGATGTGTTCATACGTCGGTTATCATAGAGCATTCAATGTGACACGTTAGTGTCAATGTCACACGTTGTTGTCATTCCATGAAAAGCGGCGTACAAATAAAATAAAGAGAAATAACATCTTATGCTGTTATCATTTCTAAAAAAAGGTTTCTTAGGCATACTGTGACTATAATTCACCTTCTGTATGTTTCCATGGGAATTTATTGAAACATTATTTGTCAATAAAAATCCATACGTTTGTTGAATGCAGCAAGTTTGATCATAAACAAGCGCTGGGCAGTGGGAATATTATCTAGAGGTCACGTGACTGCCTTCGTCGATACAGTGTTATTTCAAGCACACTAAAATATTGCACACGGCGTGACGCAGATTCCAAAGAACACATTGTAACTTACTATTAATAAATTTATCATGCATATGATATCAGCTTTGTGATGTTATTCTTGCAAGGTTATGAATAAAATATGTAACTCAACAACAATTTGACAGTATATCAGTGTATTAATAGTACTGATCGCAATGATAGATAAATAATATAAGCACGGGGATAGCGGGTGCCACATTGGCAGTGCCTTTCTTAATGCATAAAATTCCGGGGAAAATATATCGAATGCGGTGCAAAATTAATAATCCTAGTATGTTGTATTTTTCTGAGTGGAATAAAATGTCACAAAACATTCAATATTTTACGGCATTAATCTACATGGATACAAACCGAGTTTGATCACGATTTATAATACCCGTTAACGTTTTTTTGATTTTTTTAATTATTTTTTAAAGGCATTTGCTGCTGCATATGCATAATTAATTGACCTTACTATCAGACGAGAAAAACTGCGGCAAATCAATCGTCATCTGGGATTGTTACATTTCACCAACGCTTTAAACAGTTTAGCATTTCTTCATATGTCAAGACTCCCTTAAAATTTTGTTTATCTTGCTCAGAAAGATTAGGAATACATATATCATGTTCATCTGTAAACATATCAGTTGAAGAACAATGGTTTTTATTGACTTAAACAAAGTCTCATAGTTTTCATACGTTTTCTTTTTCATCTTGTGTATTTTGGAATCCAACAATTTTTATTGTAAGTGAATTCATAACTTTAGAAAATAATTTTTATTTTAAAGATTGCAGAAATAACGGGTTTTTTTCGCCTTTTTAAATCCACAAAGCTTTTGATGTTTATTATGATTGTTTTTTAGTGAGCAATAATTTGTAATCTGTATTTTGTTATTTTTTCTGTGTTCTTAGAAATGATCGTTATATGTGCCCTGTTTATGAGAAATACCCCTAATATTCATAAGTAGGCTCTCAAAAACGTTTTTCAATGATATCAAAAGTTCCTGTGCTGGGATTTCATTTATTATTACACGCCGGCCTCGAGGTATGGTATTCATAAGATAAAAATTCCATGGGGGAAAATTGGCCTGTTTCACGTCATAAGGTCAAACAAAATAATCTTAAGGTTCTGGTAACATGCTGAAAAATAATAGCAGAGGTAGGTCGGAAAAACATTTTATCTTTTTTGTAATTAGTATTTTATTAAAATTTAACTGTATGTCAGATATATACACAATAGGATACTCCATTTTTGCAATAAAATGTTCTAGGTTAGGTGCGGAAATACAGGGTCGGTCAGGTTACTGGAACCACAAGATCATTTTGTTTTGGCCTAATCTCGCGTGAATGAGTCTCGCGAGAATTGTCATTTAATTTTTTTTTTTTAACATGAACGAATATCAGTATATAATTAAGTTATAATAATTATTTGAAAAAAAAACGTGATGAAATAATTTAAAATGAAAAAGAAATGCTTTTATTTAGACACGTGACTAAAGTTCTCGCTAAAGAAAAACAACATCCAATGAAAATGCGTTATTTACACCACGTGGTTTACACACGCATCGGGGTGTGCCTAAAATACGAAATGGACGTTTTGACGAAAGTGAGCAAAAGTGAGCGAAAGTGACTTTAAAATATGAATTATAGCGTTTTAATAGAATTTTACAATGAAATTGCAATTTTCTGACGAATAATATTAGAAACTTATTATATTTTTTATCAAAAATAATCATAATATTGATTTAATCGCCATTTTTTGCATAATTTCTATACACAAGTTCTGAGATCTTCCTCTCGCTCACATTGAAAAATACGATAGTGACTTATAAGATATCAAAAAAAGCTTTAAAATTGGAATTTATGATTATATTGCAGTTTGCTGTTGTATATTATCAGAAATTAATAATATTTATTGTTAAAAATAATCATTATGATGATTTATACCCCATTTATTTGCATGATTTCAGCGATCTTCCTTTCACACTGAAAAATACGAAAGTGACTTATAAAATATTTTAAATATAGTATTTTAATTGAAATTTTGCAGTTTGTAGACGTATTTTCATAAATGATTGATATTTTTTCCAAAAAAAATGATTATGATTAATATCAAATTATTTGCATAATTTCTATACTGTTTACAAGTTCAGAGATCTTCCTTTCGCTCACAGAGAACAATACGAAAGTGATTTATTCGGACGACTGTGAGCGAGAGGAAATGAAAGTAAAAATATTAAATGTAGCGTTTAAATTGAATTTTCAGTTTGTAGACGTATATTATGAAAACTATATTTGTTTTGGTTGATTTTTTTAAATCATTAAGATGATTTAATCTTCATTTATTTGCATAATGTTAATACATTAGCTGAGACATCTATCTTCCTTAAGTAGGTCAAATATCAAGAACAGGAGACATTTTTGTTTTATAAACGAATTTAGAATATATCTTTATTCATTCTGCATATAAAAACAAAACTGAGGGTGCACTACAAAATGAAATTATGGATGTATAATTATGAAATTCTGATTTAATACTATAATTGGTAATATTAAAGTGTTTGGCCTTTTTATTGGTCAGAAGACTGTCACTTGCTTCCTGTAAAAGTGGACCGCATAACATTGATTTTCGCCAGAACAACACATTTAAATGCTATTTTGTAAAATAAGCGGTTAAGTCTTGCTATAACGGTGTGCCTCTCTCATTTACGCTAGCTGCTATATTCATAGCTATTGAAGGTAGTTAATACTTTATACCTTGATGTTTTGTGACCATAAACCGCAATTTTTCATTTACTTCATTGTCGCGTTAACGTGCAATATCATATAACTTTAATAAGCTAATGTAGTTTTTTCTCTGTGAGTACAATATAGAAGTGAATGAAATAGTATGATCAATAACCTTAAAGAAGTCATTTACTGA
>NW_026855188.1:0-20283 GCF_026571515.1 Ruditapes philippinarum | reverse complement strand
GTCTGAACGTAAATAATAAATTGTCCTTGAACAATTGCAAAAATCTTTATGAATAAGGGCGTAACGCTTCAATAGCATGTTTTTTATTTGCCCTTCAAAAGATCACGCCATGTGCATACGTGCTGTCATACATAACTATGCAAGAACTGGCTGTTTAACGTTATGTTTAATTCATGTCATTAGCTGTCAACATTCCAGCTATTTTGCCGAACAAAGACAACAGAACACTCTTTACGCAAAAATTATTTGACACGAGTGAATTTAGTGAGTTATTATCTACAGTTTTCAAAATTATTTTTATAATAAATCTTTAAACCTTTAAAATGTAAACATAATTGAAAAAAAGCTCATTGCTTTTATAAAATTTCTGACGATAAAAGGTTAATATTTCACAACTAAAAGGTTAAACTTTTCAACAAAAAAACAACAACAAAAAAAAAACAAAAACATTACTCTAAATCTTGTAAAGAATTGTGCCTCAAGTAATTAAAAGGTTATGCAAATGCTAATTTACAGTGTGACATGCCAGATTGCTTAAAGGGAAAGACAAGGTTAGAATAAAAACTTGATTTCAGAAAAAGAATACTATAAATAATAAATCTGCAAATTTTCTGCCGCCAAATAATAATATTAAACGAATGATAACAAAATTTATATCGCTAAATCACCGATTTCTACAAATCAGTAGGCGCGGCCATATTTGTGTATTGGCCGTATAAAAACAGGTGCGCGTGATGTCATTTCCCCACATCTTTATATTTATGATAAATCTAGTTGAATCGTAGCGAAATATTAATATAATAAAGAATTGACCAGGAGGTGTTAGAGGAGATTTTTTTATGGTTCAAAATACGTAACAATATCCAAAATAAATAAAAAAAAAATAAAGAGAGAAAGAAATAAAAAATCAACGTCTACCGGTCGCACCACTTCAGGCCAGTGATGCCCGTTACTCCAAACAATGCTATGTTCATTAAAGTCTCATCTTAATGTAATTAAACAATATTTCACACACATGTTATTATTTAACAAAGTTTCACAATCAAATAATGTAATTAAATAAACAAACGCACCAACGAATAATTGGCTGTTAATTATTGAACGGCGATAATTATCATTATTATAAAATTCCTACTAAAACGTGTTCTTAATAGTACATGTAATTAAATTTTTGTTGTTTGATTCTGACTTTCAAATTAAAATTAAGGTGTGAACAATTGTTATAATTGATGTACACATTTCAAAAATATAAGCAACTCTTTTGAAAAGTAAATTGTTAACATGTCTGTCAACGTATGATGCTGCGTGGTATTTATTTACATCGTAATCGTAGCCTAATATTAACTGCAGGCAAACATTTTTATTGGCTGCTCAAATATCTAATTTGCATAATTTATTCACACAATTGCTTGTTCTTACTACTTATGTCTAATACTGTGCATTATCCATTTTAATTGTTCCTAATTTGCACCAAATGTTCCTGTCACACTGTGTACTGACGACTTTTATTGCTCCTTGTATGCCTCTGTGCCGACAGACCTTTTGATCATGGACAATGTTGCCCTGATTGGTTAATCACCCTTGTCAAATATTTTCTAATGACGAAATAGACATTTATTTTTTACGCTTCATCAGTGAACTGAATGACCTGAGGGGAAATTAAGTTCCACATACTGTAAATTACAGCATTTCATAAAATAGCAACACATTTTTTTCAGTTACCAATGATCATTTTAAATATTAAGTAGATTTATGATTTTTTGTTTTATTGGATTAAATTTACGGTAGTAGAAATGCGTATCTGTGTGGGAAGGAATCCGGACAATTCCCCTTGGGATTGGGTAAGTAGATAGCGTGGAAAAAAGCTAAAGGGATCTGGATAAACCCGAGAATATGCGTAATTACAGGGGAATGGGAAACCTGTTGCTGTTGGTACCAGTTTTGACTGGGTGTCTATATAACCTAACGGACAGTTTTGTTTTCATACGATATAAGTCTGGCTGCCGATTTTCCTGCGCCATTCTCATTTTAGCGTCAATGGCGGAAAATCCGTCCTCAGCAGATCTCTGCATATTGGATTTTGTTGATATTTTCCGCTGAAAAAAAAAGATACATGACCGGCGATGTACCCTATTCGGACAGCTTGTCTAGCGAAAATGAAGTACAAAATAAAAGGATAATATCGTCAATTTGAAGAAGTTTCTCATAGTACCAAATTAAATTGATGGTTTATCTTTGAAAATTAAGCAGTCATTGCTTAAATCATGTGGTGGGATCATCAGCAAGCTTGAAAATCGGACAAATGATAATTAATGTCGCGGCGTCTTCAATTAATTAATTAAAGCAATTCAGTTCCATATGATGTTTTTATAAATACGGTAATATATAATGTACGCAATTAGATTAATAAGTTCTTCATCAAGATATATTCTCAGTTGTACCAGCGTGTACACCTATACCGGAAGTGGGTATAACACGTCACAATCTCGGTCTCGTCTGTCTCGTGAGAATGACAGAACGCCAAAATGACGGCGTCCATGAACTTATTTCTCAAGTAAAAAATATAATAATTGTCTTTACACATAAATTTTCACTTATAGGGTTGATTTCAACAGAAAAACTGTCATTGTACCTCTTTTTAAATGATGAATATTTATATTAGACAGACATCAATCCATCCATTCCTATTCCTTTAATATCCAATGTGAACTTTGCTCATTGGTACCATATACGAGAGAGAATAGGCAAAACGCTGTACTATTTTTGTTTCGGTGTTGAATCTGGACAATTTTACATATACTATTGTGATGTTTTCTGTGGAATCTGAAGCACCTTGTTTGTGATCGGCGATGAACTTTAACCATAATTGAACATCAGTATCAAAACAGGACATGCCGAATTGTTGATACTTCTACGAAAAGAAAAAACATAGTTGGTTGACAGATCTTAGCATGCTTTATATATATGTCAAAGATGAATAAAAACTCAACTCAAAAACTAACCTTTTGTGGTTGTATTCACTGTTGCTAATATGACAGAAGAAATTGTGCACAAATTGCAGATAATCCTTGACATTTTAGAACTGGTCTCAATAATAATCATTATCATTGCTTATAACATAACTACTTGTCCGTTTGATTTGATATACATTGTAATTTTTTTCAAGGTTACAATTGCTTAACAACCGTATTGCGATATAGAGTACTTTGTCCGATCATAACCTCATATTATATAGATGTATAGATATATATAAAGAGTGTTACAAACACATGCAGTGTTTCCGCTAATTTTGTCATGAAATATGTTATAAAAATCTTCCTTAATAATTGTTTAGTTTTGTTTTCGTTACATTCATTACTATAGATAAAGAAGTTCCCACTGTTTAGATGATGACTTATTTATTCTATAAGTGAATTGTACTTAGACTTCGTACGTTTATTATGTTATGAGCCACGTCATGACAAAACCAACATAATGGGTTTGCGACCAGCATGGATCCAGACCAGCCTGCGCATCCGCGCAGTCTGATCAGGATCCATGCTGTTCGCTTACAAACTCTATAACAAGTAGAGAAACCGATAGCGAACAGCATGGATCCTGATCAGACTGCGCGAAAGCAGGTCATTTATTAAGAAAGAAATAAAAATGTGAGAAATACGTTCTTGTAGCATCAAGTTAAACTCATATATAACAACATCATATACAAGATATATAAAAAGAAAAATATGCAATGACATACTACAGCTAAAAAAGGCAAAATGATTGAAACTACAAACTGTAAGAAATCAATTTATTTACATAATCGTAATATTGGAATATGAATATCAGTGATCAGAAAATCAACCGCTTTTCGGTTGCAAAAATATATAAAAGAAAACATAGTCCTTAAAACATTATATTACAGTCAATTAAATTTAAAACAAGCTGAAATAAGTCAGCTGCTGTTAAGTCATTATTCTTATGAAGAAGCGCCCAGGGCATTTCACGGGAAAGTATACCTATGTTGGGCTAGGAAAAAAGCCTAATTAAGCTGTAAAGTATAGGGGAAATATACTGATATAGAACTTATTAAAACAAAAGACATACAAAATGTGACATGTTTTGTAATGAAATCTTCTATTAAAAAAAGAACTTATAGTTAAGTTAATCTTATAGTGAAAATTGTTGACCACTTATGTTATATATATTGAAAAAAATATGTGTTGACGTAAATTTCATATTACATGTATCTTTATTTACAATGTTAGTAATATAATAAATTATACATCTTACTAAACAATAAAACCACCGATCTTGTCTTTTTTTAATACAAGTAATAAACAATGATTTTAATTTTTTTTGTATCCTTTAAATGTCAACATAAGATCTTTTTCATCTGAAATATTTCTATTAGAGTGTATATCAAAGTTTCACACAATTTATTACACTTTCCGTCTATGTATTACTCTTTCAGTATTAATATAATATAAAATGTTTCTTATTATTAATTTATAACTTTATTTAAACATAATTAGTATACAGAAAAGAAACAAACAAAAACTAAAAAAAGGAAACGAAAAAAAAAACAAGAAGAAAAAGATTTATTGACAAAAGTAAAATTATCCCATATTTTATGCAGTCAGCTTATTCGCCAGCAGTTTAGAACCGTCCACCAGAAGGCGATAGTCGACAATGCAATAACGCGATGACGACAGTGCAACAATGCGATGGCGACAGTGCGATAATGCGATGTAATCATTATCATTGCTTATAACTACTTGTCGGTTTGTTTTGATATACATTGTATTTTTTTCAAGGTTACAATGTAAAAACCGAATCGCAATATAGAGTACTTTGTCCGATCATCACCTCATTATTATCATCTATTATATAGATGTATACATATAATTATATAAAGAGTGTTACAAACACTTGCAGTGTTTCCGCTAAAATTGTCATCACATATGTAATAAAAAAACTTCCTTGATAATTGTTTAGTTTTGATTTCGTTACATTCATTACTATAAATAGAGATGTTTCCACTGTTAAAATGATGACTTCTTTATTCTATAAGTCAATGGTAGTTAGACTTCGTACGTTTATTATGATACGAGCCACGTCATGACAAAACCAACATAATGGGTTTGCGACCAGCATGGATCCAGACCAGCCTGCGCATCTGCGCAGTCTGATCATGATCCATGTTGTTCGCTTACAATTTTATAACAATAGAAACCGATAGCGAACAGCATGGATCCTGATCAGACTGCGAATGCGCAGGCTGTACTGGATCCATGCTGGACTCAATCGCATTATGTTGGTAACTTTTTAGTAACATACGTCTACTGGTTTAGTAGGTAAATATTTTTAAGCTAACCATCTACACAGTGTATATCCAGTAACGCCGGAATGTGAAAATAACGCACGATTCGTGCAATAAGTAACGCAGAATTGTGCAATAAATGGCGGCTACCTGACACGATTTCCAACGCGGTAAGATAACTAGCCAATATATATTTTATTTTACCGAACTGAAAAAAAAAACATTATTATTCTTCTTTTTTTCGCTTAACTGACAAGTTTAATTACGTGCTTTTTATGACAGGTCATTTATTAAAAAGAAATAAAAATGAGAGAAATACGTTCTTGTAGCATCAATTTAAACTCATATATAACAACATCATATACAAGATATATAAAAAGAAGAATATGCAATGACATACTACTGCAAAAATAGGCAAAATGATTGAAACTACAAACTGTAAGAAATCAATTTATTTACATAATCGTGGAATATGAATATCAGTGATCAGAAAATCAACCGCTTTTCGGTGGCAAAAATATATAATAGAAAACATAGTCCTTAAAACATTATATTACAGTCAATTAAATTTAAAACTAGCTGAAATAAGTCAGTTGCTGCTCATTATTCCTATGAAGAAGTGCGCAGGGCATTTCACGGGAAAGTATACATATGTTGGGCTAGGGAAAAACAAAAAAAAAAAACAAAAAAAAACAACAAAAAAACAAAAAACAAAAAACAAAAAAAAAAAAACAGTCTATTTAGGCTGTAAAAAATAGAGAAAACTACTGATACAAACATGTATATAACTTGTTAATACAAAAGACATACAAAGTGTGACATGTTTTGTAATAAATTTTCTATTAAAAAAGAGAATCGAAAGTAAAATAAACAAGAGGGCCATGATGGCCCTGAAGTCGCTCACCTGTATATAGCCCCCCCCCTGAGCAAGGCCAGTTTAAACCCCAGGGCTTTTATTTGAACAAACTTGGAAAGACACCCATTAGAAGATGTTTCATGGTAAACATCTAAGGTTTAGCTCGTTGGGTTTTTTAAAAGAAGATTTTTTAAGTTTTTTTTTTACACATATATTTAAAAACAATGACACCCCTGGGGCAGGGCCAGTTTTGACACTAGGGCTTTTATTTGTAGACACTTACTAGAAGATGTTTCATGCTTATTATCTAAACTCTAGCTATCCGGGATTTTTCGAAGAAGATTTTTAAGTTTTGCTATACACATATAAGAAAAATCAATGTCCCCTGGGGCAGGGACAATTTTGACCACAGGGCTCTTATTTGAGCAAAAGTGGTAGACATTAGAACATGTTACATGCTAAATATCTTAGCTCTAGCTCTTAAGGTTTTTTAAAAGAAGATTTTTAAGTTTTTACTATATTCTATATGCATATAGGAAAAATCAATGACCCTCTTTGGCGGGGCCAATTTTGACCCCAGGGCTTTTATTTGAACAAACTTGGTAGACACTCACTAGAAGATGTTTCATGCCAAATATCTAAGCTCTAGCTCTTTGGGTTCTTTAACAGAAGATTTTTAAGTTTTTACTTTATGCATATAGAAAAAAATCAATGACCCCTTGGGGCGGGGCAAATTTTGACCCCAGAGCTTTTATTTGAACAAACTTGGTAGACGCCAAATAAGAAGATGTTTCATGCTAAATATCTTAGCTTTCTTTAAAAAAGATTTTTTTAAAGTTTTTACTATATACATATAGGGAAAATAAATGACCCCCTGGGGCGGGGCCAATTTTGACCCCAAGGCTTTTATTTGTACAAACTTGGTAGACACTCACTAGAAGATGTTTCATGCCAAATATCTAAGCTCTAGCTCTTTGTATTTTGTAGAAGAAGATATTCAAAGTTTTTTCTTTTGTTTGACATGGCAACCAGCGTTAAGTGGTTTATGAGGAGATGTCATTTAAAGTAAAATGTTACGGACGGACGACGGACGGACGGACGCCGGACGAAAAGCGATCACAAAAGCTCACCCTGTCACAAAGTGACAGGTGAGCTAAAACAACAAGTAAATATATGAATCACACAGGCTTTGAAAGTCGTTGACAGAGAATTGCCTATTTTAGAATTGTATGTTATGTATTTTTACTAATGGAAGACAAAAAGAAAACACATTAATTCTTAGGAATATGATAATTAATGATAAAAATGTGTGTTATTTACGAATCAAAATTCAGTTCTAAAAAGTAATTTTGATGCTGAAATCTATAACATTTTTTTTCCAAAACGTGTCCGAAATGAAAGTTTGTACTGTCTTTACGAAAGCCAATTAAATTTCTTTTTAAACCGGTGTCGAATTCAAATGACAAAATTCTAGAAGTGGTACCTTCCAGATGTTCATTCCATTTAACAACAATCCTATATTAAATCTGTATTAGAATGAAATTTATTATCTTATAACGATTTACAACTTGATAAAAGTTAAGTTTGTACCGCGGCGGTCGTTTATCTCTGGAAATAGCAACCCTCCCCGTGCTTGATCAAGATTTGAAATTGTAATTTAAAAAACACTGTGACAAATTGTGTAGAAGAATCTCTTCAAGAAGAAAACGTTTAAGGTTACACACTAAATCATCTAGAAAAATGCTTTTGTAAATAAATGAATAAATAAATAAATTAATTAATTAATGATAAAGATTTCAATATACGACTCCTAATTCAGTTATATAAATGTCCGAAAGTAACAATTGAAGCTTTAACATTTTTTTTCATCTATGACAGTTTGCATTGTTTCTACGCAAGACAATTAAATTTATTTTCAAACTGTTGCCGGATTCAAATGACAAAGTCTAGAATTAAAATTGTTAATAAATTAATTAATGGATAATTTGCTATCTACTCAACATGTTTGCTTCAATTCACTATAATTGTAAATCATTTTAAAATACTGACTGTCATTTTAATACAAAAAATAATTTAGGATCTTTGTTAAATGGAATGGAAATTAAACTTGAAGAGAGGGTATACAATGTTTAAACAACGTTTTGTCGAAATATAATTTCCTAGGATCTGCAACACCAACAGGTATACAGAAAGACACTGAACATCTTGAGCATTAAGCATTTTTGAAGATTTTCTGTAAGAAAGAAAAGGAAAAATATTTAAGGAAATCTATAAAAGTCACCATCACAAATATCTGCTTACTAGTATCTGTCACACGAAAATATGAACGTATTGTTTTAGTCGTCAAAAGAAAATATTAACGAAATTTACAATCTGTTATCTCACGAATATATAAACTTATTTCTTAAGACACAAAAGAATTTCACAATCACAAGAAACTACATGTATTAACGAAAGTCAGTGTCTCAAGATCAAGTTACAAAATTAGGATTGTCAAGCTATAAAACAATATTTACGAAGCCACTGTGACAAGAAACATTAACTGTTCCATATAAATATTTACGATTCGGACACTTCATGTTTCTTTAAGTAATAGACACTAGTACTAATAAATTAGAATTGAGTTTTGACTACGTGTTTTATTTTAAATTGTACAGATGTACTTGTGTGTACAATTAAAAAACCTATTCTGATTTATGAATAAAATTCCTTGTTATAAAGGGAAAAAAGGAATGTCTTTAAAAAAAAACTCGGCCGAAGAATAACTGGTTAAGTAACATTTGTTAGTTCTAAGTTTATCATGCAGTGTCATAAAGAGATGTTAGCATAGTTTGCACAACAATAACATAATAATTTCTTGTAGCGTTATTAGACAGGAAACAATGGAACACAATAATGTCCTAAACGAACCCGTCATATTTCCGTAAATGAAATAATGTTTTAACTTGGATATTGTATAAAATAAACCCAGTACCTTCTTGTGTAAAATAAACTGTTCACTAGAAAATGTAATGAGAACTGAATGCAGTGACGAATGTTTTGTGGGTGGAAGAATTGTTAAATAGAACTTAAATATCTTAGCCATTTAACTAAAAGATAATATCCTGTACAATTTATTTTAGAACTATCCTTTACATTTCTTTACCATTACATTTAAGTTTAGAACTATCTTAAAATGACAAGAACTATCCTTTACTTTTTATTTTAGAATGGCAAATGAGATTCCCAGATCTCATAAGTGATTTTAGAATAACAAATGGATACTCTTCTTATTTTCAGTTCTTTCCTGTAAATTATACAGGAAGTGAAGGGCTCTCGCCGGAAAAAAGACCCGTTAAAAGGAATATTTCTACAAACAGATAAAAAATTAAATAACCACGTTAGTTTTTCAATATACCAGATAATTGTTTTTGCTATTAATTAGATAGATGTTGTTTTATCAATCTCACGAAAAAGAAAATACTTTGTCAGAAAATCCACGTTACGACTTTGATTCTTTAAAAAGTAGCATACGAGGGGGTCTTACAACGTTAGAAGGGCTTCATGGTTAAATAATATGATATCGTATGACGTCACGTAGGTTGGACGTCAACAACTTTAAATCTGCGACATAAAAATAACGAAGAATAATTTATCTTAAGTATGAAAAAACGTTAAATTAAAAAAAAAAAAGAAAAAAATGTGAGAAACGGAAATATTGCAATAATGGATGATGAACATTTAGCGGATTGAAACGATCATTAATAGAAATCATGATAATGTGCGTGATAAAATAGCGGAATAAAAACCTTATCTTAAATAAGAAAACAGCCATGAGAAGAAATTGCAAGCCACAGAGCGTTTTCAGATGAACATTGAACCGACTGGTGGAGGAGAAAAATTAACGCTCAATACTGAAACTGATTAATTTTTGAAGGCGGCTTGCAGAACATTTTTTACGCGGAGAGTTCTCCACAAAATAACCGGAAGATAATTTCCGTGTATGACAAGAAAGATGGATTGGTAAAAATTAAGATATAAAGTAGCAAACGGTAAGACGCATCTTTATACATTTAATATGTATCATTCAAAGTGCACATGCCTTGTTAACGGAAAACAAACAAGGCACTTTCTTGAAACTGATCTGCCGAAAATGTTGGATTATATATTGAAGCCGGTCTTTTATCAAACTATTTATCCCTCTCAGAATTAAATGAAAGTATCAAACAAAGGATATTAAACGATTTAAATTCCGAACACAATTGTCAGAATGACGGTGCGCCCGAAATCGGTACAAATCTTAATATACTTTCTGAAGGGAACGTTAGTGACAATGAACTTTATACACAAGATGATTTTAGTCATAATGAAGATGAAATCACAGACAAAAATGACAAGGCAAGTGAAAGACATCAATATTCTGAGTAAGTAGTTTTAAAAGAAATTGTACTTGCATTACAAAGAAGTGTAAATGAATTACGTCAGGAAGCATCACAGCACATTTATTCACAATTCGTGCATATTAAAGATGAACATTTAAGTGTGAAGAAAAAGATATCTAATGTGATCAATGAAGCGGCAATATCCATCGAAACACAGTCAAGTGAAATCGGTAGATTATTCTATCCACAAAAAATACGATCTATAACAGATATTCTTAAGATGAAAGTGTGCAGTTTTTGGATTCGCAGGAAACGAATGTCTCCAAGGATGATATTAATCAAAATATCCCCATTAGGGAAAAATCACCGAAACATGATGAAAAACATACGATGGAAGAAACAATACCGAAAACTGTTCGATATACTCAAAATAATATTGAGGATAGTCATACTAAAAGTTTCACGAATAATACAGAGATGGAAAAACGACAACGTAGATCTTTCACAAACATATAAGACCATACAGCACCAGAAAAACCAGTTTCAAGATCAATCCCGAAACGCTTATAATAGGCGATTCAATTATAAAGGGAATAAATAAACGCGGGCTTCGCACTTTTACTGAGACATGCTGCATAAGAAGGGTTCTTGCGAGAGATATATCACATAAGTTGTTTAACTGGAATATATCTGGTTGCACAACTGAAATCATTTATGTAGGCGGAAATGACGTTGCTTCAAGCACACCAACAACTGTAAGAAGCATAGAATTAAAAAAGACCGTCAACTTCTTATATCAACACGGCATTAATGTATATTTATGTACAATATGGCCGAGAATAGATGTCGATTAAGTCCGATAAACTTTGCCATTAGAAAAAATTGTTATGAAACAGGTGCAACACTGATGTATTCATACAGTTCATTTGATATGGAGATGGAAATGTAGTGAAACACATTTATCAACGTGATGGAATTTATCATTCTACAAGATACAGATACACAGAACACAAAACCCCAAGTACAACAGAAAAATGGATATTGGCAATTCCGAACAGAACCTAAAATCTTTGGATCTCTATGTTAAATATGTGAAAGGAATAATCATGAAACTGTTGACTGTAGATACCGTAAATGGTAGGAAAAACAGACATGCAAGTGTTTATTAATCAATTAAATACAGAGAGCCTATTTTGAAACTTTGTAGCAAATGCAAATAGAGCAACACAAATGCGATTGCCTATTAGTTAAATCACCACATACTCCTGATAATTATATTTGTATATGTAACAAATTTGTTATAGAACAAAGCAATTCTGAGTCCTTTTCGGTAAGTTCAAAAAGTATTTAATGATTATTACAACTTTTTAAATAATTATTGAATAATTTACCTTTATATATTTACCTAGCAACGCCTTATTGAGTTAATAATGTTTGACTTGTTAACACCAACACTAGATATAATTCGCCAACACCACTGCATAATTTACACTTTATTATGACTGCACAACAATCATTCAACAGATCATAATACTCACGACGTTCCTAAGCAAGAACACGACGTCATGACGTCACGATGACGTCACGTAAAGTTGTTTCTAAAAGAAGAGTATTCTAACTTAAACAAAAGTTGTAGAACATGAAATTAACATGACTTACAAAGTGAAACCCTCCTAATCTACTAAGATGATTTGATAGTATATGCACCAACATTTGAAGATCACCTGTACAGGTTAAAATTGACACTTCAAAAACTTCAAGAAGCTAAACTGAAAGTAGCACCAAACAAATGTTTCCTATTTCAGATAAAAGTAAATTTCTTAGGTCACACTGAATCAGAAGAAGGAGTTCAAACAGAACAAAACATGATAGAGGCAGGCAATAACAAAATGGCCAGTACCTAACATATGACAGAAACAAGAACTTTTCTAGGAACAGTTGGATATTATCGTTCATTTTGTCAACTTTGCTCCTTTATCCTTTGCTCAAATTGCACGCCCTTTAGACAAATTAACTGACAAAGATGCCCCTTTCATATGGACGGATGAATGCATGCGAGCATTTCTAAAATTAAAAGAGGCTTTAATACCACCTCCCATTCTTGGTTATCCAAATACTAAAGACAAGTACACTATAGATTCAGATGCAAGCTCAACTGCGATTGGAGCAGTATGCTCACAAATACAGAACATGTAGAGAAAGTAATAGGCTATTTTAGTAGTACATTGAACAAACAAGAGGTCAAATATTGTACAACTAGAAGAGAACTGCTTGCAGTTGTAGGAGCAGTTAAATATTTTCATCACTATGTGTATGGTTTGTCTTTTAAGATAAGAACAGACAATGCAGCTATAACCTGGCTCATGAATATGAAGTTATCAAGCGGTCAATTAGCCAGATGGCTAGAAACATTAGATTCATATGATTTTGAAATTTCTCATCGAAGTGGAGCGAAATATGGTAATTGTGATGGCCTCTCTAGGAGACCTTGTGACCCCTGTAACTACTGTGAAAAACATGGGCAATCATCAAGAGAAGAGACCAAGAAAGAGACCTGCAGAAGTATTACACAAGAAATCCCAGAGAATAATGAAGCATTACACTTTATGACTTCAGTTGAACTAACAGATAGCTGGATAAAACCGACACAGATAGAAGAGTTACAACAAGAAATCAACAATGATCAAGAGCTCAAACTTATGCTACAGTGGAAAACAGAAAATACAATTATAGATAAATACAGAATCCCTAAATAAAGCCCAACACGGAAAAATTGAAAATGTTGCATGGACTGAAATTTCACACTTAAATTCAGAAATTAAGAGATACTAATCACAATGGGACCGTATTGTATTTCATAACAGTCTACTATATAGAAAATGGAGTAATTATGATGGTACATTTTACTGGCAGTTTATAGTTCTTAAAAACTACAGAAATAATGTATTATATTTAATACATTACCACAAAACAGCAGCTCATCTTGGTATCACCAAGTCAGAAAATGAAACTTCAAAGTTTATTTTATTGGGTTAATTGTAGCAATGATGTGGAACTTTGGTGCAATTCATGTGAAACATGTCAGTCCCGAAAACCTCCAAAAAACTCGTTCAAAAGCAAGCATGAAACACGAATTTCAAGTAGGTTGCCCACTAAAAAGAGTTGGATTAGATATTTTTTGGACCATTACTACTTAAATAATAATAACAGATTCATCCTTAGAGTCGTTGACTATTTTTACAAACTGGGTAGGAATTGTATCCGATGCCAAAGCATGTTAGCCACTACTTGTACTGATATTTTTATTTCAGAGTTTATTAGTCGTTTCGGTGGTTTCCAAGACAGATAGTAACTGATCAAGGAAGAAAATTTGAATCTCATTTATTTCAGGAACTCTGCAACAAATTAGGGTAACGATAGACACGCCTGTTCCACTATTTCATCCCAGACAATGCTGGTGTGTGAAAGAAGTTTTTTAAAATATTAGCCGATATTGTTAGCACAAGAGAAATAGTGTAAAACCAATTCAATGTGAGTTGGGACTCTCGTATACCTTTTTCTCCTTTTAGCATATAAAAGTGCTGTACAAGAATAAACAGGGTATCCCCTAGCGAATGTTACTTATATCGTGAACATAATTACCTACTGATCTGGTTTTTTGCATGTATACCGATAGAAATTAATGATTCACCATGTCTTATTGTCAAGCAAAAACAAACACTTATGTATAATATCTGAAATTGGTCGCCGTCGCATTTTAGCGCTCGCATCTGACAGACAAAAACATTACGATCACCACGTTCATACGAATACATAAAACATAGGCGATAGTGTATGGTTGACCAATGAAAAAAGTTAAAGTAGAACCCGAAGTTAGAAAATCGATGGCTAGGTCCATATGTCATAATCGAAAAACTGACAGACCCCAAATTAAAATTAAAAATTTAAAAAAAAATTTAGATTGTAAAACCTAATGTTAAAAAAATTGTACCAAAATGAAATTTTCTTTTATATTTTTAATATGGATGCTCTTCAGCCCTCCACCCAAAAAAGAAAAGGCCCTTTAAAGAAATACCTTTGTGTGCATTTATGTAGGGTATCTGCACGGGTATGATAGAGAAACAGTAAGAAACATAGAAAGAAAATTGACTTTTTGTCAGGCGGGGATAATTTCTGCTTCCCCGTCTTAGGGGCCGATAATTTTAAACCCGAAAAACATGCAAAAAAAAGAAATGAAAAATTCAAAAAAAGAAAAAGAGAAAAAAAAAGTAAATGTCACCTACCATAAGATATCAACAACAAATCACAACAAAGTATTAAAAATAAATCAGAATCAAAAACATCACACATTTTAAGAAGAAGAATAAAGAATAAATTAATTCCAACCTCATATCCAGCAAAATAAAGTAAAGAATATATCAACAACATCTTTATGTCAACAAAACACAGAAATCTAACAATCACTTTTGAACAGGACTTACTGTCACCCCAGATTTTGGTATCTTACTTGAAGAAGATGCAGACAAACCATTTGTCATAGTGAAACAAACATGCCTACATACAGCACTTCAGTCAATAGTAGTAACAATTTAGAATCCGCTAGCTATCAACACAACTACAACATCAGAAAATGATAAAAAAATGAATTACGGTAACAGACTAAATATGTACATAATGAAACTAGAAAACTTTTAAATGACATTAGTGAATTTTCAAAAGCAAACAAATGGAAAAAGAGAACTAAACATACAGGAGAAGAAAATTAAATGAACAAGAGACACAAGATTTACTTAAGAGACACTTTGTTCAAAGAAGATTTAAAACAACTGAAACTGCATAAAAGAAAAATTTGAAAGAAAAACAAGAATAAGAGACAAAACACAACAGAACACAACAACAACTGAAAACAGAATTGAAGGGAAACAACCAACAACAGAAACAACCACAGACACTCACAAAAAACACAAATGACAACAGATGATTACCGACTTTATAAGAATCAAAAACATACTGTTACTAAACAGATACTACATTATCAGCATGATCCCAGAACTTATCTTAAAGGTTTACTCCTTTCAGCATATATAAAACACCAAATGCTCAATATTAAAAAAATCAGAGAATAAATGCGTTAAAATTGCGTGATAAGAAACGAATAATATACATACAAAGGAGCACCTTAAAAGAAAGATCCGTATTTACTAGAATCAGGAGATCAATATATGCTAGAAAATTTATCACCCCAAAACTTATGGAATACTACTTACACCAAATAAACGCAAACCTGCAGTGTAGTCTGAAAGCACTGCGGCAGATACCCTTTTGAAGAAAAACGGATGAATTTTTTTTTTCAAAAAAAAGGGAAAAGAACATTTTAAGTTGAACCCTTGAGGAATTAATTAACAAAACAAAAAAAATGCGGAATTTTTTATCTAATTTTAAAAGGATAAGTGGTAATAAATTTTTACATAAAAATGGAAAATAAGCTTGTGATTAAAAATTTAAATTAAAAAAAATGAAATTGAATTAAGTGTGTGATTATTTATTAACTATGAACAGTGATAGTGGTGATTATTTATTAACTTATGAACATGATAGTGTGTGATTTTTTTAAAATAAACTATGAACAGTTGCAATTTTTTTGGCTTTTTTGGGGGGGGACATTGACATCTGAGGGTTCATGTTTTTATACAATACTCTAATTATACATATTTATATTATATTTGTAGCACAGGTGCTCGTCCAGTCTTGGTGCCCATATAAAAAAATGAATTAAAAAAAATTGAAGTTTAAAAAAATAAATATTTTTTGGTCGGTGTTAGAAAAAAAAGATTTTTTTCCCATATACCATTCTACGAAATCACCTAGTCGCTGAAACCTGGGAGTTTTACTAGGACCGTTGGGGAACACCGAAATGCGGTTCGTACAATACAAGCTTCGGCTACTTTTACACATCATCATTTAAAAAAATTTTTTAACTTTCTTTCAAACTTACATAAAATTTTTAAATAATTTAATTTAAAGGGGAACTCCTTTTTTCTTAAAATCTTGAAAAAATTCTTGATGGTCGGCCTTTGTAAAAAAACAAAAGTAAAAAACCTACATCTATTCCCCTCCCCTGGTTTCCCTTGACTTTTTTTTTTTTCCCACTAAACCCCAAAAAGGGTTTTTTTTATTTTCGTATTACGGCTTTTTTTTACACTCGCATGGGCAGCCTCTTTCCCGGCCCCCCTTTTTTTCTGTATATCAGCTCATTTCTGTACTGCACATGAGCTGGGCTCGGACACGGTGACGCATATGCGCGCTATGGCCCAGAACCCCCCAAAATCAGTTCCGAGCATCTCTTTAGATTTCCTGCAGATTTCACAAGCATTGTCTCATTTCTTCTTTAAAAATATTCTTATAAGTTAAATTTCGAAATTTGAGGAAAATTAATCAATTATGCCACATTTTTAAATAGTTTAGATCTTTACTAAATTTTCATGTCCAGCTGTTTGGGACATTTATTCCAAAATATTAAAAACTTTTTAACTTTGTTTTATTTTCGAGGTCTACAGTCCGCCGTATTGTCAAACTTTAAAAATATTATAATTGATAAATTGTTGCACCTTTTTTCTTCATATAATTTACTTAAATAAACATTATTTCAACTGTTTATCGCTAGGTAATTTTTGGTTTTTAACTAGACTTCCAGAAGGTGACTTTTATTTTTAGTCACCGTCATCAACCCCATAAAAAACAAAACACTTTGGTCTTGTCTGAATTTAAAAAAACAAAAATTATCATCAGATCATAGTACAACAAAAAACAACAAAATTAAACATCAGCCTTATTATTAAATCCCCTACCCTTTAAGAATTTTTCCCCCATTTTTTTAACCGTCTAGTACGGGCCCCGCGAGTACAACATCAACAAAACCCCCTAAAATTATAAATAACAAACCCCAATAAAACTAAAAAAGTAAAATCTAACGAAATACGAACAAAACACCTGCTCGCGTCGCATGGTGGCAGCGGGGCGGGATCTAACCCTACATTTTAAACTCACAAGCAAATATTCATTTTAACCATTTTTGAAACTTTCCACTTTAAACTGATAAACATCAACACCCCGTGAAGGTAACCCCCCCCCTTTTGAAAAAAGGGAGCTATCGTACTACGACCTTTGTTTTTCAACTATTACCTTTCTTTGTGTGTTTTTGCTTGACTAGTGAAAACCACAAAATAGTATAAATTTGTTATTAACAGAATAAATTTCAAATTTACAGAATTGGTAGAAAAATTATTGCAGACATAGAGTGCAACATTCATCACAACATAGAGAGTTGTCATATATTCATCATTACAATCTGATAGAGACCAGCCATTGAGATAATTGATTACTATTTTTTTGGTACATAAAACCTACAACAAATTTACCTTTTCAGATTATCTGAAACAGACAACCCTTGAGTAACAAAACCTAAAGGGTATTTAAAAATATTTTTGCCTTATTAAATAAATTACTTTAGATTTTTTTTAGATCAGCAGATATATTTAAGACCAGTCTCATAGACCATCTACAATACAGGCAACCCCAAAAAATTGTAGATTTTTTTTTTTAATTTTCCTTATTATTTCTTACGGTCTTTGATAAAAATACTAAAAATACTGAGTGAAGACCAATCTCCCATTAAATAGTCAGTAAAAATAAACCCTTTTCAAGATGACCATGTGAAAACCTAAATAAAACCCTCATTAGAAAATTAGAACGCTTTTTACCCCGGGGAAGAAGATATTTAAATGGGGATATTTAGCAACCCCAAATGGAAAGTAACATTTAACTCTAAGAAAAATTCCCCTGATAAAAAACCATATAGAACCCCCTGGTCTTTGGCAGTACAGACCATAATTACAGAAAGGGAAAAATGTCGAACCTGTGCATGATGGGTACAATATTGGGGGAATAAAAAAATTTTAATTTTGGGGGGCTGAGGGGCCTTAAAAAAAGCCCCTGTTTTAAATGAAACCTTTGGGCCAAGATAATAATGATAATAGAGCCAGATTCACAAATTCCCCACCCGTAAATTTCCTTTGGGCCTTGAAATCCCGACCACTTTTATTTCTCAGGCAGTTTTTGGGTCAGGGGGGGTCGCATGATTTTACAAAACGTCCTCGGGCAAATTTTTTCGAACCAAGGGGCTGGGAAAGAACCTAGGGACGACGATTCAAGCTGGACCCTGGGGTAAAAGGGCAATATTATTTTTTGATGGTCCCGTTTAATCAAAAAATATACAAAATTTTAGGCAAAGAAGTAGAATAAATGATTAAAAATTTTAACAAACCCTGTTTTTTTTAGATAAAAGACAACATATCCTAGGACAGAAAACAAATAATTCCAAGTTCTATGGCGCCCTAGAAATTAAAAATGTAGGGGGCTTTTTGGTAATGCCCCAAACCCTTTTTCTCCAATGGTACACCTAATATGATGGACCACTTCATTTTAAAAATTATTGAACATTTTCTAGTGGGCCCGAATAATGATTCCCAGTAAAGCCCCTGAATTTTATTTTTTATTAATTTATAAGACAGGGTCTGGGTTTCCCTTTAATATATTTGAATTAGCAAAATGACATGATATAGTAAAAAAATCTTACGAGAAAAGTTTACCCCAACAACCAAAATAATCTTACCAAAGCCAGTTGCGAACAGAAGACAGAGAAAAAAGAAACAATTTAATCTTTCATCTACATTTAAAAAAATAAACCCGAAAATATTCCCAGGGGGCTACACTTTTAACCGTAGAAAAAAAGCAATCCCTACTTCTTTAGCTTTTGAAAATATGAATTTAGATTTCTCAGAAACCGTATTATGACATTAGAAAATCAGTTTTTTCACAAGAACGAAGAAAAAATATAAGTTTCAGTTTCATGTAGTATAAGAAATATGACTACAATCAAGCATTTTACACCTTATTGACAATATGAAAGTAGAAAGCAAAAATGGATATAGCCTCAACTACTAAACAATCACTTGAAAAGAGTCCATTAAAGCTTTTATTGTGGGAAAAATGAATTGCGCAAAGTTGATAGTCGAGACAAAAGAGCAGTTTTTCCTTTTAAGGATTATAAACCAGATTTCAACCAGTACGATTAATCAGAAAAGATCGGGATTTTCCAGGCCTAAAAATTCATCAAAACAATCTAGTACAGGGAAAACTTCAACAGGGTGAACTGAGGTAAAAAACAGCACTTAGTTTCAAAACCCAAATTTTAAGGGAAAGTATATGACTGTAAAATTTATACACAATTTTCACAGGTGAAAAAATGACAGCCTGCCGGGGCTCGAACCCGGGGGGCCCTCGGAATACCGTACCGCGGCTCTACCACGAGCTATCCGGCCGCTTACAATTTCTCCCCTTATATAGTGAACAGTTCGAAAACCGTGAAGTATCCCACTGCTATCATTGAAATTCTCCCGAATTTCACAAGTTACAGAGCAATGTGAATTTAACTTGAGCGTATTCAGCACGCGCCCCGTTGGGCGCCAAATCTCACAGGGTGAAAAAATGGCAGCTGACCGGACCGAACCCGGGATCCTCGGAAACCTAACGCGGCTTACCGACAAGCTATCCGGCCGCCTTACACATCTTCTCCCCCTATAAGGAACAGTTCTTGAACCGTGACACAATTTAAAAGCACTAGTTGATACTGTTCACTTGCACTATTATAAGCCCAATTTATATTCAAAACTTTTCTCGGCTTTAGAATATTTTTTTTTTGATCA